>NW_004949118.1:5622924-5623438 GCF_000317375.1 Microtus ochrogaster | reverse complement strand
CTTGTAAGACACCAGGACAGAGGATTGTGCGCCTCAAGACTGGAGCAGCCAAAGTCGTCTCTGATGTCACTCATGTGAACTCCACGAAACCTTTAGAGAAAACAACGGAGGAAGGAGTTGTGAGTGGGGAGTGGGGAAGAACGCCACTGGGTCTGGCATTTCATTTTAGGGTGGTGAAAATAGCAGGAAACTGTAATCTAATCGTAAAGTATTAGAAAAGCAAAAATTGTGACTAACAAGAGATCCTATCACTGGAGGAAAAAAAAAAACTAAGACTGTCAGTTAACAGGAGCAAAAACAGACATTGGACAGCTGGCCTGGCCAAGCTTCTTACATTCTGTGGGCCCAAGTTTCCCTACAGTGTAACTGCAGTTCACGGCGGCTTCCTTATAGTGTTACAGGAGCTCGAGGTATTGTGGTAAAAAATGAAAGCTTCAGCAACATTCTTAGCATGACATAAGTAGACATAAGTAGACAGACAATAAATTCTGGAGAATGCCTTGAGAAAGGAAAT
>NW_004949118.1:5593187-5594664 GCF_000317375.1 Microtus ochrogaster | reverse complement strand
AAACTTGAACAAGTGTTCACCATACTCATCATCCGTGATAGGGAATAAAAAGTGTTTGGAAGTCACCTCTCACCCCGGTCACAATGGCTAGCACCCAGGAAAGCAAGGCCAACGGGTGCCGGGCAGGGTGTGGAGAACATGGACACTTACACACTGCTAGTGGGAACTGAACCTAGGGGCAGCCTCCTTGACTGCCAGCACTGAGTTCCTCAGAGAAACTAAACTAGGATTGGTGTCTAACCCATCAATGGACGACAGGGATGCTTACATAGCCAGGTTCACAATAGCTCAGAAAAGGAACAGCCAAGATGTTCGCCAACACATGAACGGGGACAAGAAATCTGGAACATTGGGACATGGGTAACTGCACAGGAAAATGAGATAAGCAGGAATAGGTCTACCTGAGATCACTGTGCTAAAGTGAACTAAATAAACTAGGCTCAGAGACAAGTGCCAGGTTTTCTGTAATAAGCTGAAGCTAGATGTGTGTTTCTGTATTCCATATGCCTTTCTGGGTGAGTGAGTATGTGAGTGTGTGCATATGTGTGTCTGTGTGTGCGTGCGCGCGTGTGTGAGCATGTCTGAGTGAGCCTTTGTGTTTGACTGTGAGCACATGAGTTTGTGTGGATGTGGCTATGCTTGGGATATGAAAGCAAGAGTGGGCCAGTGTGAGAGAAGAGAAGAACTCTTGTGGACAAGACACAGAAGGCATAGTATGAAATACACAAGATGTAAATTCAGGCTGAGGAAATATTTGAGGATGGAAGGAAACCCACACAGGTCAGGAACAGTGAACAGAACAGGCAGAAAAGGAAAGGAAATGGTGCGTGCAAAGGCATGTACACCGAGACATAACCTTAATGAAGGCCATTATTTTTCTAAATGGGTGTGGAAAAGAACTTTAACGGATATATAATACTTCATTAAAAAAATACCCACAGTTGAATAAAGAGCTAGGATGTAGGCAGGATGGTTGCTGAATCTCAATGACACCTTTCAAATCATAAGATTCCAACAAAAAGACATACCGGGTGACACATATGTGTAGAGAAAGACATGGGGACATGCTGTTATAGCAGCAAGCCCTGGTGCTGCCCTTCAGGTGGTACTCAGCCTTGATGGGACCAATATTGACTATTAGTTGTGCCCTGAGAATCTGCCCCAGGCCAGGCCACCACTTGTAGGAACCTGAAGTGACAAACTGTAGGATGCTGGCCACTGAGCACTGCCAGGGTTGAAAGGGGCAAGAGCCAACTGAAAGAGCACACAGTTTATATAGAGCTTCTTAGATCCAGAGGTTTACTAAGGAGATTTTGAGGGTGGGAATTGCTCAGATTTCAATCCTGAGCTAGAACAAGCTCACAGATGGGCTGGATTTTACACTCAGGGGTTGGTTGATTTTTTATGCACATTTGGTCAAGGGCAAAGCATGTTTATTTTGCTCTAGTTTGAGTGTTAACATGTGTTTCTTTCCGCT
>NW_004949118.1:5584273-5590971 GCF_000317375.1 Microtus ochrogaster | reverse complement strand
AAGGATAATTGGCACATGTAAATACTTTACCACATTCAATATACTGTTTAACCTACATAACTGTATGAATTAATCTTAAAATGTGTTCCAATTGTAAAGAGGAATCAGATATTAAGGTTTTCTAATTGTAAAAACTCATGCTTTGCTTTTCAATTAAGAGTCATTTTGCATCTTTGAAGATAGCTGTGATGGTAAATTCCTTCATTTCATGGGTCTCCTTTACAGAAATGTTTTTCTATATGAAGAGAACTAGATAAACACAGAGCTTTACCATCTTTCTTGCATTCATAAATTCTCCTATACTGTGAATCATATTACATTTGCTAAGTGAATTAGGACACCCAGAAGTATTTGCACAGACCTAGAACTCATAGGACTTTTTTACAAGTTTTTTTTTTCACATGTTTTAACATGATGGTGGAAATTCAATTACTTGTATAGGAGAAACAAATTCAACAAGTATACTCAACATGAGGACTACTGCTTATCTTATAATTGTTTTTAAAGAGAGGTATACTACATCTTTCCATTCCCCTATGGTCATATGCTTGTATGGCATTCATAGTAAAGGAAGAATTACAAATAAAAGATTTTTACATTTGACTTTCTGTTCCTCAAAGACTTTTGGTATAGGTATTAAAGTTCCTCTAGAACAACTGGCCCTTGACTCTTGACTCTGCCTCACAGCAAGTATATGTGCGGTACAAGATGTACTATGGACTACTGGCTTAGTAGAAGGCTTTGTATATATACTTATCATCTCTTCAATGCGTATAACTCTTGTAATATGAGTAACAAAAAATAAATGGATTGGCAGATCTACAGAAGAGCTTTCATGGTGCTATGATTCAAATGGTGATATCTATTTAGGCATTGTTTTCTTGGCTTGTATCTTAGAAGAATGACTTGCAAATGCAATTCAACTACCTGCAATTGAGGTATATGGATTAGTGAGACTTTACTAATCATCAATACACTTAAAGCCATGCTTATTAACACTGTTGCTTTTGTGTAAAGCTTCCAGGACACATTAAAGTTTCATCAGAGGCACACTGTTATTAGCTTGCACAGGAAAATTACCTTTCATGTCTTCTAGAAATTTGACAATGTTCTTTAATATTATGGTTTTCCCAAATGTATCCTAAAATAGAGTACCAGAAAATGTATGTTACATTATTGAAAATTGTGCAAAATTTAAGTTACTATCTTCCATGAACCTTAGAACTATTTATTCACCTCATTCTTCTTTCTCAGATAACAGATTATCAAAAACCAAGAAACAGTTGTCCCCTTATTTGGAAACAAAAAGGAAATTCATTTTTACCTACAGTAGCGAGGTTCCTGTAGGTCTCCAGCATCACATCTTTGTAAAGAGTCTTCTGGGAAGCATCCAGCAAATTCCACTCTTCCCAAGTGAAGTTGATATGCACATCATCATAGGTCACAGCCTTCTAAAATATCCCATACAAGTGTACAACAGAAAGCATGATACTGACAACATTGTAAATGTATACTTCTTTGAGAGTATAGTCATATGATTCTGGTATTTCATCTCTTATTCCATGACATAACATTATAGTGTAATCACTAAGTCACTTTAGACGAAAACTGGAGGGTCAACTCTGTTGTTTCTGTACCCTTTGAATGGGACATCACCTTACAAGAGATATGTCTATTAACAGAGAAAAAAGTAACCAGATCAGCAGTACAGAGTACACATAATAAAAATTGTATGAAGAGTTACTAACTACAAAAAGAAAAAATAAGATGGACAAACTGGGTGTATTGTACCTTTAAGCACAGCACTCAGAAAGCACAGGTGGGTATATTTGTCTCTGAGTTGAATGCCAGTCAAGTCTATGCAATCAGGTCCAGGACAGGTGGAAGTACACATTAAGACCCTGTCTCCATTGCAAAAATCAGTAAAGCAAACAAAACAGATAGAAAGAACTCAAGAGGTTTTTACTGAAGTTCCTACAAATATATTCACTCCAGTTCTGTGTTCACCTTCCCGAAATCTGACATGCTCCAACTTAAACTGTTACACGAATGACATTTTGCAAAAAGAAACTCCATGTTTAAGCAGTTACAAATGGACAAAGAGAAACATTAGCAATATAAATGTTGGCCATAACTAATCAACACAGGCCTGGAGAGATGGCTGAGCAGTGCTGAGCTCTTGCTGGATAGGCAGGGCTAGGAGGCAAAGAGAATAAATGGGAGGAATAATCTGGGAAGAAAAACAGGAAGAAGTAAGAGAAGGAGAGGACAACAGGGGTCATCACCCAGTTACACAGCAAGCTATAGAGGAAGAAATAAAGAAAGGAATACAGAAGAGAGAAAGATAAAAAGCCCAGAGGGAAGAGGTACATTGGATAATTTAAGAAAAGCTGAGTCAAAACAAGCCAAGCCAAGGTCAGACATGTATAAGAAAAAATAAGTCTCTGTGTGTAAGATTTATTTAAGAACTGGGTGGCAGGCCCTCAAAAGAGAAAAGAGTAAAAGAAACAACCAACACCACCAGGCTTCAATCCTCAGAGCTTCATGCAATCAACTCTCACTGTCTCCTCACTGAGCTTCTGATTCTGCCAAACACAGATGCCTGCAATAATGGTAAACTGTAACCATATACTAAAAATCTATGATCTTAAATTTTGATTCTTTCTTGTTTCCAAGAGCAACACATAGGGGTGATGCTGAAACGTGTGATTTCTTAATTGTGAAGGACACTAACGAGCAGCAATACACTTAAAGTATTTGAAAATAAGACCAAAAAGTGATTTTTAAAAATGATAGGAGCCGGGCGATGGTGGCGCACACCTTTAATCCCAGCACTCGGGAGGCAGAGGCAGGCGGATCTCTGTGAGTTCTAGACCAGCCTGGTCTACAGAGCTAGTTCCAGGACAGGCTCCAAAGCCACAGAGAAAGCCTGTCTCGAAAAACCAAAAAATAAATAACTAAATAAATAACTAAATAACTAAATAAATAAATATGATAGGAATAATGAATTTTTAAGATTAGATAAAACTTTACTATATTGACTTTGAAAAAGAGTAGGCCCTTCCCTAGAAGAGGGGATACATTAATAAGAGACAGGTTGATGGTGCCCATATACATATGTTGGCTGCTGAGATCTGTAACCTGACATATAGAGTTACAGTCAATGGCCTGTTTCTCAAATCTCTGAGCTGACATGACTGTGTCAAGCAAGATCAATCATATCTGCAGAGGATAGCTGCCTAATTGCAAATTCAATATTAATTAGTTCAAGATAACCTTCCCAATCTATACACCCACACAATCTGGTCTGTATTCAGTCACATGACATTCATTAAAACATGCTGGGAAATTACAAAATCACTATCCCTATTAAAATCGGGCCCTTTTTCATAGTGGTGGCTCCAACAGCTGATTGCCTATGCTGTGCCCCCCCACAGTGCACAAAATAATCTATTCTTCCTATTGTGGTCTGAGGACAGAAGAAATGCTCTGTTTTCATATGCAAATCCTTTCCCTGCAACTGCACCGAATAGTCAACTACGTGACTCAAATGTGTAATTTTAAAACTGTGAGGTGGTACAGTCTTTTAATTTAAGAATTTTGAAAGTGTAATATAGAGAACAGCAAGGTCATTGCCCTGGACAGCAACAGAACAAGGCCACCTAAGTCAACATAAGAGAAGTTGTCTCAGAAACAAGTTTTCTAATAGGATGGAAATGCAACTGTTGTAGAACTAATATGCCTTTCCAATGACAAATCACTTCACACACCTAGGAGATTAATACAGAAAACTCTGTTTAATGATGGCATGCATCCATCTCTGGCTAATGCCCAAAGAGGAGCCAGCTACACAGATTTTGCATTCCACATAGGCTGTTATCCTTAAGTATCCTTTAGGGTCAGGCTCCAGTTTACTCTTTGAACAACTGAAATAGAAACAGGCACTTTGCCGGCTAGACATTTAGGCAGATAGGAGAGTTACAAAACAAAAACATTGCCAGAATAATTTCTAAAGTATACCAGTGAGCTGAAACAGCAGTCCACTCTTCAGTGACAGGGTTCTGAGGAAATCACAGGGGATGACAAAGATAGGACAAGTAGAAGGTAAGAAACATAAAAGCTAGGGTCGGGAGGTCTTGCAGAGGGTATGTCCCAAGAACAGGATTTTCCCGGGTGCTGGTGGCACACGCCTTTAATCCCAGGGCTCAGGAAGCAGAAGCAGGTGGATCCCTGTGAGGCCAGCCTGGTCTACAGAGTGAGTTCCAAGATAGTTAGGACTAACCCACAGAGAAATCTTGTCTCAAAAACAAAAAACCAACAACAAAAAGAAAGAATAGCATCTTATATCTTACATCTTCTAGGGGGGGATGGAAGGAAATGGGACAATTTTATGAAGTCAGTAGAAACTATCACATGATGGGACAAATTTAGGAGGAAGTTAGTCAAACAATTCTACACAAGGAGAACACAGGGTATCTCAAGAACTTTACTAAGTGCAGAGTGGCCTTGGGGACTAAAAATCAAAGCTCCATATGCTGGGAAGACTGGGTTTCTCAGGACCTGAAGCAACCCCTCCACAAAGGACTTAGCCCCAGACCATTACCAGCTCTTCCAAACACATTCCTGGCTTTAGAGAAGGAGCTGTGTTTTATTATCAATACATCAGGTCCTTAGGGAATGCTCCCAAGAACGTTCTTTCTCCCTGCCTGAGGTCCTAAATGAAAGCCTTAATTGATCAGGTCAGTCCTTATCACAACAGTGTTTTACTTTTCATATATTTGTCACCTGATGTCATATTGCCCATCTGTCAGAACTGTGCTTTTCTCAAAAAGAAAACAGAAACACCAGGCCTTAAGGTTGGCTGGGACCCTGTAATGCCTCCTTGCACAGCTTGTTAGAGGCCTTTTCTTTGATATGGGGATTGGCCTCGAGACTGGTTGTGAATCAGAGGTGGCTTCTTTGTAATGGTTTGGAGCTACATATCTGGACATAATGAACAATGTGTGCCCTAGCATCCAAATCTCTACCAGCCCTGATTTACATACACTTAATCTTTTGAGTGTTTTAAAGACAGTCTTCCATCAGCTAAATTCTACTTTGTGAGACTTAACTATTTTCTAAGCATTAGTAAAATCTTTTATATCTCTAATTCTACTCTTGTACATTAAGACAGCGCTACACAACACGTGAGATGCCTTTGATAACCTCCGCAAACTTAAATATAAACGGGGATTATTTGTAAAGGTGAAATGCAAAGTGCTCAATGTCGAGAAGATACTGCAGCATGTAGGCCTCTACGAGTTTGGCAACTTGTTTCCATGAATGCATGAAGCCTGTAGAAATTGACTAGAAAGACGTTTGTACACACAGCTCCCTGCTCCCAACTCTCTAAGCAAATTAAGCCCACAGAGCAGAGTTATTCAGAGCCCTGCCCGCAGTTCCACGAATTAGCAAGAACTGCATGGGACTTCACAACACAGGGAATCTGGCAGCAGGTTCCCACCCACATCCAGGGAGAATGCATCCTTGCGTCTCCCGCACCTCACCCTCTGCCCCTCCCCATCTGGAGACAGCTTTCCCTAGCTCACCATGTTGTGGCTCCCCAGGTCGCCAAAACTCTTAAGCTCATCCTATCCCTGCAGTGACAGCAGCTCCACAGCATACTAAACCACTGGCGCCAGCTCCTCTTCAAAGCCAAACCTGAAACCGGGTGCCCGGAAGAGCCCTGCACGACTTCTGACTGGCAAGTCATCTGGAGGGTCTGATTGGCTAGTGAGGCCTGAGTGACAAAAACACCTCCCACAGGGCTATTGTGTGCTTAAAGGCACAGCACAGTGGTTTCTGGTCATTCCACACCAGTCAAAGATCTTTTCTAGCTCGGCCAATATATGCATTTCAATAGCACTTGCCCCTGGCTCCCAAGCAGATGCAGACTTCTTTCACTCCGTAGGAACTTTCCCTTTTTCCTACTGAACACAACTTGGCTAGCTAGCTTTTACAGTACACTGTATTAGGTGGGCGGAGAGATTTCCTGCCCCACAGGGGGAAGGGTGCCCAGAATATTAACAGGTAGAGAGTTTTAAGGTCACAAAAGGAGATGTTTGTTCTCTGGTTTCACGGTGAGGTCAGATGAACTCAAGCTACTTTTTACCTGGTTGTCATAGCAATTTCAGACAACCATGAAAAGCAGACCAGATCTCAAACAATAGGTATTTTCCCCATCAGAACGCTGGATGACAGCTCCATGGGTTTATGAGTTTTATTCCTGAAATTCAGAGCAGATTCCAGCAAATGAAAAATAATAAAGAGAGTAGTGTTCATGGAAATTTGGATACGTAAGGAATAACAGAGCCAGGGAGAATGTCTTTATGAGCACTGCTGTTATCCAGTACATTCCTCCATGGACTGGTGCATAAAAACATGCAGCTGCAATATTCAAGATTCTCCACATGAACAGGACTGGTAGAATGACTCTCACCATTCCCTGTATTGTCTCTGCCTCCCTAGTTCTCCCTGGTTCCTATTCGCTCTGAAACAGCCATGCAGCCTCTGGGACTCACTGGTCCCGCCCACCTCCCTTGTCCACTAGTGTGGCCTGCACTTCAGTTAGGAAGCCAGGCACTTTGGGGTGGCTGAGGACGTAGCCAGCTGACTCCAAGGCAAGTGGGGTGTGTCCCTGCCTCCGCAGGAGCCAGAAG
>NW_004949118.1:5573197-5583103 GCF_000317375.1 Microtus ochrogaster | reverse complement strand
TCTCGACAGTCCTGTAGTGCCCGTGCCACTACAGGAAAGGTTGCATGAGCTTTAGGAATGGGGCCTGGAGATTTTAAAACACATGCACACAGACAGAGACACGGACAAAGGTCATCCTTTATATAAATTTATTGTGCTCAGGCCAAGGGGAGTATTATAAAAAGATAACTGGTAGCCACGCCCAGCTCCTGGGATTTTCATCTGAAGGCCTCATCAGAACCCACTCCCCTGCCATCAAGGTCTCATGCTAAGAGCAGCTGTAGGTCTTGGGCTCAGTTCACTCCAGCAGGCAACGAATCTGAAGCAGGCAAAGAAAGTCAAGGGGCCAGGGATCTGCAGCTCCCAACACCAGATTATCACATTAGATTCCATCTGGACATTTGTTCCTTATGCACAACAGCTTCCTCTCCCTTCTCCATCCCTTGCTCAGGTAAGGGAATTTTACTTCACACTTCCAGCTAAGTTCTATTACAGACAGACCTAAGCCTCAGCAACAACGGTCCACCATTCTTGGTAGTCAGACAACCTACAAGTAGGAAATAACTCAAAGGTATCGCAGGAACATAGGTCACGTCACATCGAACAAATCCATCATCGGGGCTCCTCAGATATGGAAGACTGAGGGTTGGAAAACATGAGTGCTCAGTAGGCAACTCTGTTCTTTGAGGGCATGCTTCTGGAATGCCCTTGTGGAGAAGCCTCTGGTACTGCAAACAACTCCTCTAGATGGGATTACAGGGCACAAGGGAACTGGGAATCCAGGTCGGCCTCCCCATGTTGGCGTTGACACTGTGATGTCAGGTCTCACCAGCTCAGCACACTCTGCCTGTAGATGTATTTTTTTTTTTTTTTTTTTTTTTTTTGGTTTTTCAAGACAGGGTTTCTCTGTGGTTTTGGAGCCTGTCCTGGAACTAGCTCTTGTAGACCAGGCTGGTCTCGAACTCACAGAGATCCGCTTGCCTCTGCCTCCCGAGTGCTGGGATTAAAGGCGTGCGCCACCACCGCCAGGCCGGCCACTCTGCCTGTAGAGACAAACTGTAGGGAGACGTTAAATTGGCACCTTTGTTGTTTTTTTCACTGTCCTTTTCCAAAAACGAGATCCCTAAGCAGAGTTTCCCAATCTGGACAACTATTCACAGTGGTCAACAGATCCACATCCCCCATGCCAATACTAATCAAAGTCCTGCTGCCTACTGCTCATCCAGCTGTGTGAGATACCTCTTAGGTATGTTTCTTCAATTTCTTCCTGAAGAGGTATGCTAAGTAGCAGGTTTCAGTCCAACTGGTGTAGCCCCATTTTTTTAAATTTTCTAATGAACAGACATGAAATATAAATGGTGAAGATTAAATATAAAGTACGTATGCATCATTTCTTACGTACTTGCCCAATTCCTCACAGGCTCTGCCTCCTGACTCTTTCAGAGGAGCCACTTTGTTGTTCAATACACACTGGGTTTGTGTACTCGGAGCCCTCGGGGAGCCACACAATCCTGACAGGCAAGCTATGATTCTATTGCTCACTCCTGAATTACTCCACGTCAGAGTCAGGTCAAGGTGACAGGGTATTTCCAATTCCAACACGCAGCTGCACAATCATGGGGCAGCCACAGCCTTGGCCAGCGGGGCATAGCTACAAGTGGAATTCTTCCTGTTGACAACATAGAGGCACGGAGGTACATCTGGTCATCTTCTGCCCTGATAAGTGTCAGGACAGCAGGCAGGTGCATTAGGAAAGCAGGGTGTGGAAAAGGACAAAAGGGCTCACTGGCTCTCTTGTTTTTGGTGACAATCAGATATAAAAAGAGGTACCAGAGATGGTAGAGGTGTAGGGCCAAGTTTTGCCAACTTGACTAAGTTGGGGGAAGTCAACCTCCAGCCCTGTTTACCTACTCTTCGAGTATTAGGTGTGACACATTATCTCGTCGTACTTCAGTTTTGGGCATCAAACCCAATGTCCAAGGGCTTGTCTATGATCTTAGGATCTGCATAAGGATCACTGGGTATGTTTCCTTCAGAGTTCTTTACCCATGGATGCTAATGAAGACCTTCAATAAAGGGCCTGCTCTCTGGAGTAACCGTTAGCATTTGATGAATTAGGTTTTCAAGTTGTCCAGAGATGTGAGCTATGACACCAAAGGTCCCATTGGTTATATTTTCCCAGTCTCTTTCAGGATGCTTCCTCTGAAGGGGTGGTGCCCAGTGGCGATAAAATAGAGAAGCACACCAAGACTCCACACTTCTCTCTGCCTTTCTCCCATAGTAGCCTTCCCTCAGAACCAGTTCTGGAGCATTGTAGCTCTTGGTACCACAGCGCCCATGCAGCAGAGTGCCAGCTCCACTCCTGATGGCAAGGCCAAAGTGTCGGAGCTTCACGTTGACCTCTGCATCTTGAAGGGTGTTTTTGGGCTTCAGATTCCGGTGGGCTAGATCGTGGTCATGGCAGGACCCGATGGCTGACACTCGCTGCCCGAATATCTTCCGGACCTTTTCCTCCTGCAGCCTGCCTTCACTAGCTGGTACAGATTGCCTCCTGGTACATATTCTCTAATTATGCATGAATATTTTGTTGCTGTTAAAGTCTGGAAGAGGCAAACGATGTGTGGACGGTGAACGGTTTGCAGTACTGCCATCTCTGTCATGATCATGTGCAGGAGTTTCTTAAAAATCTCTATGACGGGGGCTAGAGAGATGGCTCAGCGGTTAAGAGCATTGCCTGCTCTTCCAAAGGTCCTGAGTTCAATTCCCAGCAACCACATGGTGGCTCACAACCATCTGTAATGAGGTTTGGTGCCCTCTTCTGGCCTTCAGGCATACACGCAGAAAGAATATTGTATACATAATAAATAAATAAATAAATAAATAAATAAATAAATAAATATAAAAAAGAAAGAAAAAAAATTCTTTAAAAAAAAAAAGAATTTCTATGACTTTTGTTGCAACGGGCATGCAACAAAAAGTGAGGTATGCTAAGCCAGTTTGAGAGAGCCAAATCCACCTTGGCCGAGGGAGCACATCACTTTAAACTGTCTGCTTGCCCCCCCTTTTAAGGGAGGCAGGCCATGAGGCCTGGCAATCACTGCCTTCCTGTCCAAAAAGGTTCTGTCAAAGCCTCAAACCAACAGCTTAAACAAAGACACCTGTGAATGAGTCCCAGCGGTCACTGAAATTAGCTCCCTGGTCTGTTGGGACAGAGATGCTGCCCAGCCTAGAACTTTTACACTGAACACCCATTCTTCCATCTCAGTGCCCGTTTGTGAGGTCAGAGCATGTTTATGACTTTATGATCTGGGCAGCGGTCACTAGGGATGTTTTCTTCAGAGTTCTTTACCCATGGATGCTACTGACTTCTTCAATGCAGGGCCTCCTATTTGGGGCAACTGTTAATATTTGACCTATTAGGTTATCAAGTAGAAATGAGCTGGGATGTCATATGTGCCATTGGTGATGTTTCCCTTGGTCTCTATCAAGGTGTTTATTCTGAAGCGGTCCAGTGGTCACAGAACAGAGTAGCACAGCCTGCCTCCACACATCCGCCTTCCTCCCATCATAGGCTTTCCAAGGAAACAGCCCTGAAGCATTCTAGCTCTCGTTCCCACAGCCTAGTTACTTGACCTGGAATTTTCTATTTCTCCTTAGGAACGTTGTCCTGCCGTCAACAAATGCTAATCCCTAAAATGTGGAAGTGCCTAGTGTTCATAAGGCAGACTCCACCCATCATTCTCTTCAATCCTCTTCCTACATAGAGTTTGGGAGCTTTGAGTGGCTCATTTCCAGTGTCCATATCTACCCTTCGTCTTGACATCAATATCCATGACCTTGTAAGAGATAGTATAAGAAGAAGGCAGTCTGCAGAAGGAAAAGATGAAGAAAATATTCAGGCAGCTAGTGTTTGCCATCAAGTACTGCCATGACCATAATCTTGTCCATCGGGACCTGGAAGACCAGTGAGAGAAACAAATTTTGGCCAACTGACCAATCCTTGAGCAAGAAATACTAACCCATCATGATCCCTTCTCCCTAGGAATAGTCTGCCTCTTAGAAGCCCTATATGAGGCTCTATGCCCATTCTGTTACAGGCTTCCATTAGTTCCTTTCTGACACAGGCTGCCACTTTCCTATAGTCCTCCTTCCCAAAGAATATCCTTCTCAAAAGAGCCTTGAATGACTGCTTTAATTTCCTTACACAGACAAGAAGAAACTTTCTAGGAAGTGTGTTAGGAGACTGAGCTGAGAAGCCAGGCTGCAATCCTCCCTAGGAGACCTCAGTAAGGTGAAGGGAAAAACCTTGCTAGGGGATCCTTATAGAAAGGGGGAAAGAAAAAGTGGGAAGATGGGGGCAAAGTTAAGCAAGACTGGGTAGAGAAAGTACCAACTTTTCATCTGAGCCAAAGGTAGACTGCTACATTTCTGCCTGGGCTTCCCCTTTAGAGCAGTGTAAGCAAAAGAAGATGGAAGAATGTATGTCCTGTATATAAGGCTGGAGTCTGGGCTGAATATCTGCCCCAGCAGTCCAGTGGAGCTAAATTTGGAGAACTGTGGGACTCCTTTAAAGTCATTTTTTTTTTTTACCTGTGGGTTTGAGGCTTTGGCACAATCTTTCTGGATAGGAGGCTGGTGAACACCAAGCCTAGTGAACTGCCTCCCCCAAACAGGTAGCCTGAGCAGACAATTAAAAATGCTCTGTCCAGGCAGCCAAGGTTCAATTTGGCTCTGTGAACCTGACCTAGAATTGCCTTCCTTGCATTCCCGTCACAACGAAAGTGGTAGAGAATCTCAAAAAAAAAAAAAAAAAAAAAAAAAAAATCCATCCACATCATTCACCTCTCAGAGGCTTTAAAGACAACAAAATTTTCACACAGTTATACAATATGCAACGGGAGGAAATCTGTGCTAGCAAGTAAAGGAAGAAGGCAGGCTGCAGTAAGAAAAGGCACAAAAAATAATTGTGCAGCTAGTGTCAGCAATCAAGTACTGCCATGACCTCGATCTCGCACATCCAGACCTGAGGAACCTGTGAATGAAATAGAGCTTGGCCATGAAGTCAGATCCATCTCTTCCTCTGACCAACTCCACTGACCAAGTCATGAGCAGGAAAAAAAACCAATTCGGATCCCTTCTCCCTGGAAAAACTCCACATCTAAGAAGCCCTATCTGGGCCTCCGTGCCAATTTCATTAGAGGCTGTCATTAGTCCCTCCCTGGCAGAGATAGCCACTCTCTTGGGTGCCTCCTTCCTAAAGAAATCTCTTTTTCAAGAGTCTTGGGTGACAGCCCTTCACACCTGAAGCCCCAAACTTCCTGCAAGATACAGAGAGCAATGTCAACCTGAAAGACTTTGGTCTTGGAACAAGATGCAGAGCTGGCACTGTGCTGCTAGGGTGCCATGGTGTTCAGAGCTACAATGGGAGCTACAATGTTCTTCAGAACTGGTTCTGAAGGAAGGCTAAAATGGGAGGAAGACAGTTGTCTAGAGTCCACTGGACACCACCCTTTCTTAGGAAAAACCTTGAAAAAGACTGAGTGGAATATAACCCTGAGACTTTGCCAAGAAACTCCCTAGGGGATGTCAGCCTGGCCTAGTAGAACTAAAGATCCTTGCTAGGAAGCTCCATAATAGCACAAAGGAGTATGGGCAGGATGGATGGGATGCCAAGCAAGGCTGAGCAAAAAAGTAACAACTTTTCCCATGTACTGGAGGGAATCTACATTTCCAGGAGCTGCCCCTTTAGCAAATGTTTGCAAGAACAAACATCTTGTACTGGAGAAGATGTTCCCTTAAGAAAGCAGAATAGAACTCAGCTGTAGGAGCTCTCAGGGACAAGAGCAGGATCACTTTATCATGCAGAACACTCCCCCCCATACCCAAGTGATGTAGGAAGGTCATTTGTCAATCTGCTGTTTCATTGGTTAATCAATAAAGAAAACTGCTTGGCCTGATAGGTCAGAAAATTAGGTAGGTGGAGTAGACAGAACAGAATGATGGGAAGAAGGGAAGTGAGCTCAGACGCCATGCTGTTCCTCTCCAGGGCAGACGAGATGAAGCTCCAGCCCAAGATGGAAGTACGCTAGAATCTTCGGGTAAGCCACCACCTCGTGGTGCTACACAGATTATTAGGAATGGGTTAGTCAAGATGTGAGAGCCAAGAAGAGGCTAGATATAATGGGCCAAGCAGTGTTTAAATGAATACAATTTGTGTGTTGTTATTTCGGGGTATAAGCTAGCCAGGCAGCCGGGAGCTGGGTGGCAGGAACACAGCCTGCAGTTCCCTTCTACACCCAAGCTTCAGGTAGCCTATTTTCCCAAAATTTAGGACATGTTTACTCCACTGCTGAGCCGTCCTGTTAAGGCTCCAGCCTCCAGAGCAGTCCTATTGTCCATGGACACAAGAAAGGAAGGCGGTAAGATTGCAGTGCCACAGGATTCTCCATGGGGAACTAACTCCACTCTCCAGAACAGAGGGCGCCGTGATAGCCACCCCAATCACCTGGTGACAGAAAAGACGGTCTGTGAGAATGTCTTCAAGCCCTCCATCTGAAGACCATAGTAATATTCTTCTCATAGGACACTAATGGGTCCCGTTTTTCTCTCCCTTTATTCATGCATTCTACCTCCAATAACCCAGAAGACAATTCCTCCCTGTGGTCAGTCTAACCCTCTTCCAGATCATGGGAAAAACAGTTGGAGAGGAGATTGGGGAATCTCTGTCCTCGTATATCTGCATGAACAATCGGTATGTGGGCAGTCTCTGGAAGGTCCTTGCCTGAGCTGGGGCATTGTCACCATCTAATGCAGAAGACCTGTGACAACACACAATATTATTGACAAAGCTGTTCTGCCCTATGAGATGAAGAGCTGATTCACCTGTCTCCATGTAAGCACACACCAAGCCTGCCCTTCCGGGTTCTACTGTCACTATGGTGACACTAAGACAAAAAGGACTTTGACAGGAGGAGGTTTGAAGGAAAGACAATGTGAAGCCCAGCTGTAATGGAGAACTAGATATTGAAACCACAGATCCCCTCTTCAGACCCGCTTTCTTCACTGGTGTCCTCGTATAGTGACAGTTCTGTCACCAAGAAGGCAACATCTTATTCCCTGAATCTCCTTCGGCTTTCGTTCTCAGTCTTCTAGACCTGAAGCGTCTGCAGGAGGGCCTCTCCAGATTCTTCAGTGCATGGCCCTATGACCACTGTTGCTGAATTTCCTTGGGATTTTGTTCTAGGTGTGGGATGTCAGACAGGGCTGGGCTCACAGTTCTAGCCATGAAGACTCTCACTCCCTGGGCTGTGTTTGTTCCAGGCCTCCTGTAGCATCTTGGTAGCAATTCTTCCCTCCATGGGCCTGATTCCATTCTTTTCTCCGAGGGGTAAGAGTGACGATCATGTGACCAATGCTTCTGGCTGCCTCTTCGCTGCTCTTTTGTCAGTTGACATTCAATAAACATGGTGGTGTGTTTCACCTCAGTAGGTGAAAGATGCCAGGATCATTAGTCGGATGGTCAAGCTGCTACCAAAAAGTTGGGATGCGGTCATAGTCCAGGAAAATAAAAAAGACTAAGCTGCCTCAAGTCCACATGAAAACAGATAAATAGCTAAGGGACCTGACAGGTGCATGGTAGTACTCAGTGATAGAAAAGATTTGTCTTGCGTGAAGGTCACAGCTGGGTAGACCCAGGGAGGAAAGAGGGGATGAGACAGAGGACCTGGAAAACAGCCATGTGACAGGCTGCTGGCATTGACGCCTGCTCCTTATGTCTCTCAGTGATAGTGAAGCGTTTCTGGACTTTGAAAGCAATTTTTTTTTGGATTTTAAATTTTGTCTAAATGGTATTCTCAAATCTCTCTTGGCTCCCAGATCCTGAGTGCTGGCAGTTCCAACATGGCCATTGGCCTGCAGTATGCCCTCCTCTTCTGCTGCTGGTGAGAAAGGCAGAGGAAGGGGCAGAAGTGTGGAGAAGATAGGAGATAGAATCCAGCCCGAGAGGGTGTCAATGGTGGACTCTCGGCACTAAGGGACCATGTTCCCGCTGTGGGAATGCAACATGCAGGAGTTTCAGAGCCAGTGATTATTCCAGGTAAAATGTCCTCCTGAACCTGGATCATTCTCAGCCCCTGATGCTTTCTGTCCCACCCAGACGCTCAGTCACCTTAAGAAGACCTGTCACTATGCAGGATTTTTCTTTTTAATCTGAAAGTAGGCACTGAGTAGGGCAGTTCGAAGCATACCCAAAATCTACTCTACCCTGACCTACTATCACAGTCTTCTTTGTAGATGTCACCATCTGTGAGTCTGAACTTCAGTAAAGCAGGCAGGCACTGTGAGGCTTCCCTGATGGGGACATTCTGGGCTGGAGTCACATCAAAGAATTGTGCACCAAGGTCCCTGTTTGTGGCTGCTAAGAGCAGTCTGAACACAAATTCACGCTGTGTCTGTATGCTGTCTCAGGTTGGATGCTCTGGAACTTGTAGAGAGCTGCGTGGAGCCGTTCCTTAAAGATGGTGCTGGCTTCCGCCCTCCGCGATACTGAAAGTGTGTGTTCTCTGTGATAAACAACTCCATATATGGCTAAGGCCAGACTCATGCTATCATCATGCGATGATCGTAAGCTGCTTGCGTGTGCGCATGCCTATGGGCGGTGTCCACATGGCGATCCAGGGTTGGTGGTCCATGCATATATCAGGGCTGGGAGAGGCTTGCCTGAGAGAGATCATTGTCAACAAGGCCCTGAATAAACTGCTTGCAAGAATAGCTCCAGTGTTGCGTCATCCTTGCTGGTTGAGGCAGTTGCGAGAGGAACTCACTGAAATCATTGCTGTTGCTGCTCCTCCTGCTGTCAAAAGCTAGTCTCAAAGCAGGCAATTTCTATGTAAGAGAAGACAGTGCCTAGATTTCAGAGAGAAGACCAGGTGAGGAAGACCGGGAAACTCCCATGAAGCTTATGTAGTCCACTTCCCCAAGTTCCTTCTGTCCCAACCTCAAACTAGCAATAGTTCTGGAAATGAATATGCCCCTAATGTACTGGGAGTAAGGGATCCCTGAATCCCTGAGTGGCATGTCTCATGCAGGGGGCCGTTCAGATCCCTCTGCATGGAACTGTTTCTCTTAATTCTTTGAACATCAGGGTGTGGGAGCTGTGTTTATGAACTCTTCAACCTGAACACTCCAGAACTCATTCTCTGAAGATCTGCCTTTGTGGATCCCAGCTGCCATCTCCATAGAAGATATTTTATTGAGGCCAACAGAGAACCTGCTGAAACAATGCATTGAGCGCCTAGACTTCCCTGATGCCAAGAGCGTGCACCAAACAGGGCACCTGGATTTGCATCAGCTCTGTCTCTCACCAGTGAAGATGTTGTGATTACTGATTAGCTTGGAAGACTCAGTGTTCTCTGCTTCCATCTTCAGTTACCCTTGTCTCCTCTGCAAGGCCATTGCCTGATCCTAGGGTAAGCCTTGCTAATCCAGGAATATGGGAATGTCCTATACTCCCACGCCATCTGTGCAGTCTTTCTGCTGTCCTCTCTTTGTGATTACTGTGACTCGCCATGTGGGCAATTCTTCCCTTCAGGATCTATCTGTTCATTGTTAGGGCCTCAGGATAGTATGGGCTGGTTTATTTTCAAGGTTCTTGGGAATCACCGTCATTCTCGTCCCATGGTTTTTCATCTTCTCACTTCTCCCTCATCTGCATTATCAGCACCATCTCTAGTATAGAGGTTAATGGGTGCTACAGAGCACAAGTTGGGAGCTAAGCATGAAGAAGTTATTGTTGGAACTAAGAGAACCATCAGACATCTGTCAATGTTATCCCTCGGCTGTCAGTGTGATGATCTGGAAAAAAAAGAACTGTTCTAGTTTCTTTGCCATTGTTCTGATTGGAACTTACAGTTCCAGATTACACTGCAT
>NW_004949118.1:5572377-5572912 GCF_000317375.1 Microtus ochrogaster | reverse complement strand
CACAATTGTTCCCAGTGAACATCATACTCCAGCACTGAAAGCTCTCAGTTCCATGGCCAGAGGCTTCAGCCCCTTGGCTTTGCCTGGTTCAAAGCAGACACCCAGTAGCACATCCTCTTTAGCCTTCGCATCTCCCCAGAATAACTGACTTTGTCCATAGTCAGCAAACATCACTGGGCTGTCCACACTGTGTCCTGGCCCAATGCTTCCTAGACTTAGATTACCTACTTTCCATTGGACTGTGCTGCCTTTTGATGAATCCTTTCTTCTCTTTCCTGTTCTGTGTAGATCATCTCAAGTCATGACATACCTCCTTCCATGAACAATTAGCGATTTCAGCCCACATTCCTACTACTAGCCTATATTAGCTTGGACTTAGCAGAGTCAGTCAATATCAGCTCCATTTTGGTATGTATGTTGCCTACAAACCTTAGCCTATTTCAGAAAGATGTTTGAGCTCTGAGAGCCCAGGTCACCTCGTTGATCACTTAAAATCATTTACATTGTCTCACTTAATTCTCTCTCTCTCTCTCTC
>NW_004949118.1:5565998-5570002 GCF_000317375.1 Microtus ochrogaster | reverse complement strand
CCATATCAGGAACTGGCCTTTATGGAACCCCATATGCTCTAGGAATGTAAAGCGGTGAGACTGGGGTTCCTCCAAAGTGGCTGTATCCCATGTTTTCTCAGAGCAGAGAAGAGTGTCTTTCTAAATTTTACATGGGAGCTTGCCTTCTCCTATAGGCCTGAGCTGGCTGTCGTACAGCACACGCTGGGGAATGAGAGTTCAACAAGAAAGCAGCCCACTTCTTCTGGCCAACAGGGAACCACTGACCGCCTGACTGCCAATTCTTTCTGTTGCCTGGAGATCCCAGATACTCCGGAGTTTATCGGGTGGGGAGCACGTGGGCTACAGGGCAGCTGTGGTGTCTGATGCACAAGTGCCTCCACTTCCTGCTCATTCTGCCCTCCTCCTATCCCTGCTCTCTGCCTTCGCAGAATGCTATGCTGTTCTTCAAGCTTTCCCAGTCTTCCTGGAGAACTCAATCTGCCTGGTCATTAGAACCTCCTGCAGAGCGTATGACCTGGAAACACGTGAGCTTCCATTATTATCCTTGCATGCTTTTAGTGTTCTGACTGGGTATATGTAAACATTTCTGAAGTTCAAGTTCAAACTATGAGACAAGACACTTTAGAAAACTGTCAACTCTCTTGTCCCTTGCCATTTCGGTCCACTAAGCACCCTCTGACAACTTATCTTGTTCCCATCCTTTCCTCCACCTCTCTGGTCTTTGTCAGTTGCTACTGACACATGTGGACTGGTCATCCTTTTCCTGTCTTCTGGCAATGACCTGGTTGCTTTTAGTGGGCTGCCTACATCATTCTCCTTGGGTGCTTGTTAGGAAGACCATGCCACCAGGCCTGTCTGATGGGCAATCAGCATTTGCAAACGATTTGTAAGAAGAGTCCTTGCCCATGTGCAAAGTGGTATTGATGGGCTGAACCTTCAGGGAAACTCCCAGAGCTGGGCCTTAGGGTTTCAAGAGAAGCACAGTAAGTTGTTACATGTTAGGGAATTCCCATCTTGCTGTATGCCACTGTGATATGTTCAAGAACTGAAGTACTGTGGCAAGCTAAATTTTGGAGTACTCATTTGGTACTCAGAAGCCTGGATACTACTTTTCCATAGAAGGCTGAATTTAGGACTGTCCAGGCAGAGTTCAAAGAATTCCACGTTCAGGTTTCACACATACCCAGGGCTGAAAGACAAATCTTCTAAAGTCCTTGACTTTCCCACAGACTGTCAACACAAGCTACCAGCACTAGGTCTCATGAATGGTCATTCACTTGCAGCTAACTTTTCATCAACCTTTCCTTCTACGTCCTTTTTTGTCTCATGTGTTTGCTTGCTACCTCCTGGCATATGCCATGCTCCCCTCTGCTGATCCTTTGTTCTCCACCAGGTTCTGAGACAGAAGAAAGCCTGGATGCTGCTGCCATGAGCTGTCTGCTGGCATGTACACTGGAGAGAAGCTGACTGGTTTGTGGGCTTTTCCTGACGTCAAGGTGTCTGTGCATGGTGAGACAGGCCAGGTTCCCACAGTCCCGAATCAGTTGTCATGACGCACCACACTCTGTTCTACTGTGGAAGGAACAGGATAGGAGAAAGGAGAGCAAGCCTGGTCCAGCGTTGGCTTCCTTCTCACTACAGTCTCAGGGCTTCTCAACTCTGCACACATTTGCTGTGGTCAAAGGTGCAGCCCAGGCTCACTGTGTTATGAGTAACTCTTCCTGGGCCGGTTGATGAGTTGGGGCTGTCCTCACTGGATGCTCTTTGTAGACCAATCTGTACCTCTATTTTCATACCTGCCTTCAGTCTGACCAATCATATGATTTCTTCCAGAGAACATTCCTCCTCTTATCATCTTCAGTAAACTCATCAACCAGATGCTGTAATTCATGTGCCATCTCTGAGCCCTCCTGGCCCAGTCCTGACCCACGGTGGAGCTCTGTCATCATTGGAGGAATGGTTCCAGGTTGATTCAAGACAAACATCATCTATGAACATTTATCAAGATGTAATAAGATGATCTCAGCACTTTGACTGGTAAGTAAGTCTAAAATGTGTTCCTTGCAACCCTTATTGGTCGAAGTAGGGGAGAAGTCTTCTGAAGTCCTTTTAGGATCCTGGGTACATGTCTCAGAGGACATCTCTGGACAGTGGCATGTCTGCAGTGTCTCACCATTTCTTCATGATGCTCATCATCATACTGGGACTTTAAGAGGATACAGTACAGGAGCACTGTAATGTATGGTGTATGAATTTGGCATGTACACAGCAGAGCAGGCACTCATGTGAAATAGTATTTGGACATGTTTTCCACTAGGTGGAAGAGCCATTTGTCCACTGTCCTCATCCCTGGATGAACTGACACATGGGTCTCTCTCCTTATGATTTTCTCTGTCCTTGTGGTTTTGAGCCCCAAGGATGGCAACTTTGGTGCAGGTAGCTCCAGGACCTGCCTGGGTGCTCTTTGCCTGACTCTGCAGATGGATAACACAGGTGATGTTCTCTAGAACTGCTGACATGATCCCTGCAGAGGCAGCGTGTCACTTCCTCTCCTGGGAGAACCTGGGTTCCTCACGCAGTCTGCTCACTTACCCCAGTCCTGAAGCACTCCCACACCTGCTCCGCTCCGCTGATTACACGCTTATTAGACTTTACGTGTGTCCATGGGAACAGCCCTGGCTGGATATTTCAGTTCTCAGCCCCATTTTACATGCAGCGTATAAATGCCCGGCACTCAACACCAGAAACACTGAGGGCTATGACCCTATGACTTCACACAAAGTCACCCAGTATGACTCTGGATAGGCATTATGGCAGAAGTCAACTCTGACATAAAAAACCAGTTTGACATAGGACACACAGAGGGAGAGAGAGCCCACAGTTCCTCTGTCTCAGTGGCATTCTGTTTTCTGTTTGTCTCTTTGGCCAACACTTGAAAGAACCTCTGATTCTTCATGCTTCAAAGGGGGTGGTCTCAGACAGGAAGGGCCACCAAAAAGCTCAAAGATCAGGCTACAGGAACAAGTATAGCAAAGATGGGTTTTTGTGTGTGTGTGTTTGTGGATTGGTAGGCCGCCACACTGCTTATAGGAAGGACAGGTGAGCATATGCTAGGAACATATCTTCTGCAAGGAATATTGCTCCCCTCACCTTACACGAGCCCCTTTATATTGTTGTGCAGATTCAGCTCTGACACCGAACATCTTGGCCTCCCTGATGTCCCCAGGTTAACATATGGATGGCAGCTGAGAGGCCTGGCTAATGTAAGGATGAATGACTTCTTCCCAAACCATTTGAATAGCATCTTCAAGGAGGAGAAAGGTGCAAGGAGAAAAGTTCTGTACTTTGCTGTTATTTTCCCTTTTTCCACTGGTTTCACTAGGAACAAGGAACAGAGCCTGATGTTCCAGAATCCAGTATCGTGAAACTCAGAATCCCACGGCTCAAACAATACAGACATCATTATGGGGTGAATCCAAGCACAAGAACTCTGAGGTGGGAATTATGCAGATCTACAGATCCAGGATGGAGGAACACTTAACCCACAGAGAATCCTCCAGGGATTCAAACATGGTGGTGGCATTACAGAAAAGGAGCCACAGCAGCCTCAGCTGGCCATGGCGTGGACCCTGGGTCATGGTGCTGCCATTGCCATCCTCTCCGGCATCCTCCCCATATGGAGACTAGCAGTGCAGGGTTGCTGAGCAGACCCAGTGCCTCTAGGAAGGTGCAGTGGGTGGTTCTAGTAGGCACGACCCTCATTCCATCCTCTAGGTCTAGTAGGAAACTTAGAAAGTGTGAGGGCTGATTGAGGGTGAGAAAGTACTTCCAAGCCCACGTCCAGCTTAGGTCTCACCTTACCATGCTGGAAAGCCTCAACCGCCTCTGCACAGAAGGTGGCCAGGTCAGGATGTACCACGGTCACAGCAGCCAGTGCTGGGGTATGACACACTGCACCTGATGTCTGTGATGTCAGGACGTGGACAGGATGGAAGGACACACTGCACCTGAGGTCTGTGATG
>NW_004949118.1:5564134-5565404 GCF_000317375.1 Microtus ochrogaster | reverse complement strand
TGGACAGGATGGAAGGACACACTGCACCTGAGGTCTGTGATGACAGACATGGACAGGATGGAAGGACACACTGCACCCGAGTTCTGTGATGACAGATGTGGACAGGATGGAAGGACACTGCACCCGAGGTCTGTGATGACAGACGTGCACAGGATGGCACACCAACATCAGGAACTTACACAGGTGTGGCACAGATGAACTCTCTGGAAGATACAAGATTGGTTGGATGTACTGGAAGACTGACAGCCCACACAAGTTACATGCTGCACGCTGAGGCCATAGAGCAGGCAACATGACTTGTCTGCACTCAAATAAAAGAACTTGAATTAATTCCAAAGAGAATGAAATGATAAAGAGCCATAGCCTAGACACATCAGAGTTCAACTTCTGAAAATCAGAGAAAGAAACCAACCTGGCGGATAAGTGGATAATTCCACAACTTGGGAGGAAGAAGCAGGTGGACTTCTGTGAGTTGAAAGCCATCCTGGTCTATATGAGACTCGTCCTCAAAAGCGAGTGAGAGCAGAAGAGAAGGAAACATCTCTGTGCACTAGAGACAAGTCGGCAGTAAGCCAGACTAGATTGTTATAAAGCAAGGTGCTGATCATAAAAACTGAAACAAACCACTGCCACCTGTTAAAAATGTATTAGTGGGACTGGAGAGATGGCTCGGCAGATAAGTGTACTAGCTGCTCTCTTAGAGAGGACCCGAGTCTGATTCCCAGAACCCGCATAGTGGATCACAATCATTTGTAGTTCTAAGATCAGGAATCTGATGCCCTGTTCTGGCATCTGAGAGCAATGCACAAATGTGGTGGATTGAAGTACCTACAGACAACACACCCATACATGTAAAATAAAATAATGTATATATGTACATAGGTATATGTGTATACACACACACACATATATATAATGTTCTTATATGAATACATAGGTATTAGGGACTGAACATGACTCACAACTAACTATAACTACAACTCTAAGGGATCAGACTCTCCTGGGTCCCATAGGTACCTACACATACATAGTAAGGCATACACATACACATAAAATAAAATAAATAAGAACGGATGCTAGAACTCGCATGTGGGTATATTCACTATAGAATTTCAACTTATTGCATGTTTGAAAATATTCACATACGCCGGGCGATGGTGGCACACGCCTTTAATCCCAGCACTCGGGAGGCAGAGGCAGGCGAATCTCTGTGAGTTCGATACCAGCCTGGTCTACAGAGCTAGTTCCAGGACAGGCTCCAAAGCCACAG
>NW_004949118.1:5554435-5564034 GCF_000317375.1 Microtus ochrogaster | reverse complement strand
AAAAAAAAAAAAAAGAAAAAAGAAAATATTCACATAAATTATTAAGGAAATGGACAGCGCTAAGGAAGATTGTCAACCATTCTATAAAAATTGAATTCTACCCCACCCGCAAAAAAAGGTAAACACACAAACCACACAAACATCACTCAAAGAATGAAGGGGTCTGGATAGATAGAAAAGAGAAAAAAAATCTAAATAAAACACTAGAATAGATGTGGGTGAATAGATGAAAAGACAGATGGATGGATAGATGATAGCAGATGACAGATATAGATAGACAGACTGAGAGACAAATGACAGATAGGTTTCTCTTTCTAGAGCTGGAGTTGGCCCCCAGCCATGGGTGCTAAGAATCAACTTTGGTTTTGTTAGGTTTCCTTCCTTCATTCACCAACCTACCTGGACAGTCTCACACTATGCCACAGGTTAGCCGGGTCATCCTCACTCCTTCAACATGAATTGAGAGTACTGGGGACTAGAGAGATGGCTCAGTAGTTAAGAACACTTGATGTTCCTGAGACTCCTGGGGAATTGCTATGGGACAATGGTCTTGTACTGTTCCAATAAAACACTGATTGGCTAGTAGCCAGGCAGGGCGACAAGAACAGGAGAATGCTGGGAAGAGGAAAGACAGTGAGACGCAGAGGTAAAGTGCCCCACAAAAATAAATGGCCAGGCAAATCAGAGCAATCAAAGGACACCGCAGTCTTTGTTCTCCACTATCTGTCAGGCAGGGCTGGAGAACTGCGGTGTTACTCAGTGCCGGGCTCTTGCCTAGTATGTACCACATCCTGGATTCACTGCCCACACCACAAAATGAGGTGAGTCACTAAAAATCTTTGTTCATCTGATGAAATCCCAAGAGGGCTAAAATAGATTCCAGCCGAGCTGCCATGCCCAGCTTTCCTGTGCTGGAAGCACTGTCCACAAGCGTGTTCTGATACAAAACTGGGTTCTATTCCCTAATAGCTGTGACAATCTGAAAAACTGAGCCTCAAAGTAAAAATACAGAATATTAGTGAATCACATGTAATTCTAGACATTTTCAAGAAGTATGACATGATTTATACAGATTACCCTAAACAACATTCTACTGTCCTAACAGTATTCAGTATGTTAATATAATTCTCACAGACCTCAGGAAATACAAAACTCTTCAGGAGAAAAGCACAGTGTTCTGTTTTGGAGTATTTATCACAAAGCCCTGTAATAAAACCAAGCCCTATAATAAATCCTCTATAACTAAGGGCACACAGGTATCACTAAAAAGAAAAAAAGCATGGTTTTCCTAACCTTTCAAAGTCACCTTGTCTTGTAAACTTTTATAGCCTGTACACAGCCCAGATGTTAAATTGTTTGGAGGTCATTCCTCTCCCATTATCTCCTTTTACAATGGCAGATTTCTTGAGTTTCATAAAAAAGCTAAGAAATAAAGAGACAGGAAACATCAATCAATACTTAAAACATAAGGTCAAGTATGAAATTCAATAGAATCACTCATATCTGTGGTAGAAATATAAAAAATATAACTTTACCAAAGTACTGAGTTACATGTAGCAAAAACCTTAGAATTCTTATTTTTTTAACCTAGAAATACCATTTCTCAGAATTTAACTTAAGGAAATAGTTAAGACATATGTAAATATACACTATTCTCACATTGCTTCTCAGGGCAACATATACATAACCCAGGAAAAGATCAGAATTTACACCCATTCCACCCAAAGTCCAGGGACCATTGTGTAATAAGGGGGTGGAAAGATTTTAAGAGTCAGAGAGTATAATAATCTCTAAGCAAAACAGTATTTGCCAGACATGACAGAACCATACGCATAAACTAGAAGCGCTGGGACTGACTGCATGCATAAGACTTGAACAAGATCACACCAGCCCAAAAGTCCCCGCATGGATGGTGGAGGGGCTCCTGACATCTCATCCATACCTGAGGAGCTATTGGCAATTGATGGGTGCTGGGGAGAGGTCCCTGACAGGCTGCCCATTCTCTAGTCATGTAGTACTAAGGGGGCACTGACTATTTTCTAAAAAAGAAAGGAAGCACATTAAATGGTGAAGGGCATGGAGGACTAGAGGAGAAAGAATGGGGTGGATCTGACTCAAATTTATTAAGTGCATGTAAAATATGCCATAAAATATTTTCTTGTAAACTTATGCATATCAGTATTTTGCCTGTATATATGTCAGTTGGGCTGGAATGATGGCTGAGTGGTTAATGTTAAGTTGGGAGCGTCACCCTAGCCCCTGGCATCCATCCCATCTCCTGGCCTGAGAGTTGCATTGGTCTGGACTCCAAATTCTAGTAGGTCAGGTTCTGACCCTCCCCCGGGACCATTCCCACAGGGTATTTAAGTGGTTTCCCAAAGGAGGAACACATGATGCCAGGTTTGCATGTGCTCCCCAGTTTTCTGTCTTTCCTGTTATACACTACTTAATAAAACATGGGTATTTTAATTCTGCTTAATCTGCTTTAACTGGATTTTTGTGCACTGGCAAAGTGGCTCATCTTGGGATTTTTTTCCTGACATAATGGAGGTTTCCACTGAGGGGGTTCTTTTTTTTCCTGGGGGCCAGGGTCATGCTGAAAACACCCCTCCTGCACACACACTCCATCAGACAAGTTCAGCTTCACTTGGTGAGTTCCCCTTTATAAACTGCATAAAGGTAGGGTTTTGGGGGTGACCCATTAGCTTTTCAGGCTTTTGTTGAATTCTCGGCCGTGCCAAAAGCCTGACATACGTGCAGCAAAGGCCAGGCCTCTTGCTGAGATGAGATTTGGGGTGGGAGATGTCCCTAACCAATTTCTCATGGACCCTGTTTTTTTGACTTAGCACGCCATTCCAGTGGATGTACCACAACAGGCTCGAGTCATAGGCATGCATTAAAAGTGGGTTTCTTGCAATTCCTAGTCGAATTCAAAATGTCCTTAAGCAGGCATTTACAAAAAATATTTTAAATTGAGACTATGTAACTTAAAGCAAATTACACTCCAGTGTCAGTGTTTTTCTAAGTGCTTGCTCTTGTTCTTGCCCTCTCCTTCCACTTTTCTTTCTCTGTTCATTTGCAACCAACTGGTTGGTTCCACCCCCATTTCCACCTTTGTCTGCTCAATTGTGGATGGCTGTTTGGAGAAAAAACTCGGAGGGATTTGCAGGATGTGAACGCAGGATTTCATGAGGGAATCACTGAGAATCTCCCTCCCGATAAAGCCATGTGAGTTGTCTACACTTCCCCTCTGGTCCAGAGAAATACTGTTGGAGAACAACAAAGACTACATAGAGTTCAGGGGTCAGGACCCACATAGGGGAAGGCAAGAACCCACTCCTACAAGCTGTTCTCTGATCTCCATACATGTGCATAAACACACACATGTACCACACACATTCATAGAAATAAATCTCATGGGTTAAAAAATCAGTATCTTGCATATTTGAAATCTGCTAGAAGTAAATTTACAGTGTTCTTGCCCCAAAAGTAAAAAGGCATGTATGGCAAATGGTATGATTTAAGATGGACACTGTAGCTATGTCTGTAATTCTAACACTTGGAGGCTAAGCAGAAGGTCTGCTCACAGTTTGAGGCCAGCCCAGAGTACAGAGCACATACTAAACCACAGCTAAAAACTAGTGTGCTCTGTCAACAAGAAAGAGCAGGAAGAAGTGGAGGTAGCAGCAGGAAAAGATTAATAACAGTACAGCAGTGTAAGGGAGATTTTTTCTTTGTAATCAAACTGATCTAAGCTATGGAGGATGAGACAGCAGGAGAGTTCACGGCCAGGCAAGACTACACGTGTGTTCCAGACCAATTGTGCTCCATCCGTCACAAACAACAAATGACCAAGTCTGCTGATTTTACTTCTTGTTAAGCTCTGTGCTGGTTAGTTTTTTTTTGTCAACTTGACACAAGCTAGAGTCATCTAGGAAGAAAGGCTCATCAGAGAAAATGCTTCCATCAGACTGTCCTGCTGGCTAGTTTGTAGAGCATTTTCTTAGTGATATGGCAGGACCCAGCTGAGCGTGCATGTGTGTGCATGTGCATGTAAAAGCAAGCTGAAGCCACGGAGAGCAAGCCAGTTACCAGCATTCTTCATAGTCCATTTCATTTCCTGCCTTTACTTCCTGCCCTGCTCCCCTTAATGATGCACTGTGACTGGGATATGTGACCAAATAAACCTTTCCTCCCCATGTTGCTTTTGGTCACAGTGTTCTATCACATCAATAGAAAGCACACGAAGGTAACTATGCAATATTGTATGTAATTGAGGTACTTGATTCAATCCATCTGTGTAATGGAAACGATGCCACAGGATGTGTAGGGCATAACAGGCAGATCAAGGGGCTCATTAAGGAGCCACCTGCTACTCTTGCCGAGGACCTGTTTGGTCCCCAGCACCCACAAGATGGTTCACAATAGTCTGTAATTAAGTTCCAGGGGATCTGACAGCCTCTTCTGGCCTCCACAGGCACCAGACAAAACTTACACATAAAAGTTAAGTTTTTTAGCAGATAGAGTGATTTTTAAAAGTTAGTCTTCCTATCTTTAAACCTTTTCTTTTTATTAGTTCTTCACTCCCTTCACTTCTGTTCAATTTTAACCTTCATCAGCTCTAGAATAAACAAGAAAAAGGAAATTAAAAGAAATATCTTCCTTGGTGTTTAGCTAGAAATTAAAAGGGTTGCAAAAATACATGGTTCCTGTGAATGGCGGTGGTGGCGCACGCCTTTAATCCCAGCACTCGGGAGGCAGAAGCAGGTCGATCTCTGTTAGTTTGAAGACAGCCTGGTCTACCAGAGCTAGTTAAAAAAAAAGTTTACAAAGTAAAAAGGAAGCAGAAAGATGCAACACAAAGTAAAGGGCTTAGATACTAACTCACCTTTTAGTACGCAATTTATCTAAGAGAGTTAGACGTTTATTTCACAGGGGATAGGAAGAAGTGGTTATTTCCAGAAGAAAATCTTTTTTTTTTTTGAAAAGTGATTTAAAAATACTTATCATACGCAGCATGGTGCCTAACACAGAGACACACCTGTAACTTTGACACTCTCAAGTCTGAGGCATGAGGAATGCCACAAGTCTGGGTCAGCCTCGGTTACAAAAAGGAGAAGAGACCTTGTCTCCAAAGATTATTAAGAAGAAAAAGGGGGCACGGGGTGGTCTGGTGATGGAGCACTGCAGAGTCTGAGGACTGAGAAGGAAACAACTAGTTTGCTGCCTTCCACGCAGGCCACAGCACACGCAAGGGAGGGAACTTTAAAGATGCTCCTGAAACAATGAACAAAAAAGTTATGAATTCAAAAATGCTCATCGTAGCAGTACCAAAAACTACAGTTCTGAAAGTAAATTCCAGTTGTTACATGAATAGTAATGCTGAAGAGAGTCTGTGAATCCTGCATTAGGATGACACTTCTGTGGCTGGAGAGCGGCTCTGCACTGAGAGCACTGGGTCTTGCAGAGGACCATGCTTGGTTCCCAGCGCCCATGCCTGCTCACAAGACACCTCTTCTGCTCTCTGAAGGCACCAGGCATGAATCGGTGCACAGAGACATGCATGCATGCAAACAACCATACACAGAAAGTAATAACTTTGTTTTAAAAAATAGACTTTCCTAACAATATTAACTGAAAAAAGAAACTATATGTAAAACATGTATTACATTGGTATAAAAAGAGGGACTCATAGGAGTAACACTAAGGTTCCATAATTTTAAATTGCTGGCAGTGGAACACATTCAGAGCTTCTGGTTAGCCTTGGCTACAGAGAATGAATTGGAGTTTTTGTTTTGTTTTGCTTTTGGTTATTTTGGGGAGGGGCAGTCTTTTTTGTTGTTGTTGTTGTTTTGTTTTGTTTTCAGATAGGATTTCTCTGTGTAGCTTTGGAGCCTGGAACTTGTTCTGTAGAAGGCTGGCCTGGAACTCACAGCGATCCACCTGCCTCTGCCTCCCGAGTACTAGGATTAAAGGTGAGAATCAGTCTTAAAACAAGACAGACAATCTACTATCACATACACAGGCATAAAATGAACTTCAGAGTTTGCCTACTTTTCTCCTAGCTCATGTATCCATTTAACTGTGTTCCTATGTGACAGACACTGGGAAGAGAGCTACAAACAGAAGAGAGTTCACCTTGGCAAAGCCCATCTCAATCTGAATTTTTCACTCACTGTACAAAATTATATCCTAGGCCAGTGTTTTTCAACCTGGACTCTTTCTCAGGGGTCTCCTAAGGCCAGAGGAAAACATAGATATTTACAATTCAAACAGTAGCAAAAAAATCAGTTACGAAGAAGTAAAATAATTTTATGCTTGGGGTCACCACAAATTGAGAAACTGTGTTAAGGAGTCGCAGTATTAGAAGGCCGAGAACCACTGTCGGAAGCCATTCCTAAACTTCTCAAGTCTTCTGAAGGAAAGACATCAGCTCAAATGTCTTCCTTTAGGAGCTGTTTCTGTGGTTAATGCAGACATTACTATATTCTTTCTTTGAAAAGCTCAGAACTCAGAACTGTCGCAGTCAGGCCTGTGACCACTAACACTGGGCAGCAAAGGCAGAATGGTGGAAAGTTTGGGGTCAACCTGGTCAATATTAGACTTCTAGGCTAGTCAGAGCTAAACAGCAAGACCTTGTCTCAAAACAAAACCTTACAACACCCCTCCCCAAATGTATTCACAAGCTCAGGAAACAGTAACACCACCCGACCATAAAGCATCACACAATATGAGGCAGGTTTTGCCACATAGCCATTCATTTCTCAAGCCGGTACACACGTTCTTTGTTGTCCCTATGGACACTAAGGGCTAGTACAGGAACTCCCAAGGTTGGCGCTCAGAAAACCAGGAGGGCATGCAAAGCTAACTGTAGAGTTATGCTGTAGAAGAATCACAGGCAAACCTTTTTGACAAGACGACCCTGGAAATGACTACATTGAACCCGTGCCGCCCGGACTCCCGGAATTTCACCACCTCTAACATCGCAATCCTCGCACCTCTGACTATACAAGTTTGTAAGTTACAAACTAAAGACAAACGCAGGTTCCTCTGCTACAGGATGACGAACTGCTTGGCAGCGATCAAGCAGTAGCTAACCCGAAGCGCCCTATAACTTCGAGGGCCCTAAAGTTAGGCCAGCAGAGGCCAACGGAGCGGCGGGACCTGGTGCTTACTGGCCAAAGCCAGGCCAGAGCATATTCCAATTCCGGGGGCGGGGAGGGGAGATCATCAGTAACGCGGGCCCCCAGCATAGGCCAAGGACACAGGGCCAGGGCCCTCTGACAAGTTTAAGGTGGTGACCCACCCTGGCGTCGGGCCGGCTACCCCCACCTCCTGGCAAGCATCCCTCCTCCTGGCGTCGGGCCGGCTACCCCTACCTCCTGGCAAGCATCCCTCCTCCTGGCGGCTTACCTGACACTGAGAACCGCAGAACCCCCGCAATGCCTGCACAGTTCGACACCTGCAGTGCGTGCCATCGACGCCTCCACCCCTCTCAGACCCTGCCGAGAGGCCTCCGGGATCGCTGGCGCCCGTCGCTGCCATATTGGGGAGAACACCCCACGGCCCTCCCTCGGGAGCACTTCGCAGCGACACCGACTCCGCACGTGCGCTCAGCTCCAACCGCCACAGCTCGGGCCTAGGCAGGCCTCACAGCACCTCCGCGGCTGCGGCCTGGAAGCAACCCTGGAACCGATTCAAAGGCTCTCTTGCCGGGGTGCCCCGTGTCATTTCCGCGACCCACGGAGGCAGGACGCGCTGTGCGAGCTTCGGTCTCTACTGACTGTGACCGCTGCCACCCAGGAGAGCCAGGCTTCGTGACGAAACCCCAAAAACAGGCCACCACCAGGAATGATGGGGAGAGCGGTGGGCGGAGCCGAAGAGTACTGTGGGCCACGGGGTGGGGAGGGGCTTCCTGCGGTTTCCCAAGGCCACGCCTCTGGAGGGCGGGGCTTCTCCCCTCCCACATCCTAGACCTCACATGGACTTCAGGGACTGTTGACAGAGCAAAGACCCTCTTGCCAGGGCCTTGGTGGCCCTGGTGGGAAAGCGACTTGCAGGCCAGGGATGCAGGTCCAGGGTCTGAGGAGTTTATGGCAGTGCCCACCCTGGCTCCGGGCCACCTACCACCATCTCCTTTCAAGCATCCCTCCTGTGCTCTGGGACTTATCTGACACACAAAAGTGAGGAAAACCCCGCATAGCCTGCACAGTTCCAGACATGCAGTGCGTGCTCCCCGATTTGTTGTTTTTCTTTTAGAGGCAGGGTCTCACTACGTAGACCAGGCTGGCCTGGAGCACATCGCTGTTGTCCTGCACCAGCCTTTGGATTGTTGGAATTATGGATATGCACAACTGGCTATATTCTTTAAAAACAGAGAGCCCCAAAGTTCCCTAAGGTGGCCTCTTTTTTTAAGATTTATTTTTTTGTGTGTGAACGTTTGGACTACATGCAGGTAAGTGCATCATGTGTGTGCGCAGTGCCCATGGAGGCCTGCAGCCAGTGTCACTTCCCCTGTTACTGGAGTTAATGCCTGTGAGCCACCACGTCTGTGCTGGGACCTGACTAGTCCTTTGCAAGAGAAGGCCGAGCTCTTAATCACTGAGCCATCCCCATCCTCTCCTGAACAGCCTGAGTTCTCCTCTTTTCTCAGAAGAGAACACCTTACCCTCCTCCCCTCACTGACTTGTCACCTGTCTCTTTCTCCATTTGTGTCTTAACCCCGCTAGTGTAGGTTGGATGAAGTGGCCTGCTTTAGAGCTGATCCCTCTCTTCCATTCAGAGACTGGAAGTCTGTAAAGGATATGCAGCCCCAGTACCATTGCCTTTCACAGAGTTGGTGTAGCCTGCTCCCCAGCCACCCACTCACCCATGCACCCATTTTACCAGCCCACGTTTAACCATGTCTTCCTGCCCTGCTAATCACACCCTTGGTTGGTGTACCGTTCCGTGGCAACATGCAAGCCAGTTGAATAACCTTTAGTTTCTTTTGCTTTGTTCATGTTGCCATTTTGCTCAATTAGGCTTTTTGAACAACTGCTTGATTTACTGGATACCTTGCAAAAAAAAAAAAAAACTGCTCTGCTCCCTCTCCTTTTATGTGAGTTCTGGGATTAAAACTCAGGTAGCTGCCCTGTACAGCAGCACCTTTGACCCAGCTCACAGCCCCAGAGTCAACTTACTGACAGGCTGGGAAGCAGAAAAGCTATCCCGAATTCTCTTGGTATGAGGCAAATATCCTCGAAGAAAATGGTAGAATTGACAGTCTAATATCGCTCCAGGTACTCCTTGTTTGTTTGTTTTGTGGTGTAAAGGTTTAATGGCATAGATCTCAAAGTGCATTGCATTCCAGTATAATCTCTGGTGGGATGGTAGTGGGAAATGGGGCCACTGGAACACAGTTAAACCATGAGAGCAGAACCCTCATGAGTGGCGCTGGTGCATTTACCAGGAGGACAGAAGACAAAGCATCCCTTCTGTCTGGTCACTGCAGGAAGTCAGGAGCTCTGCAGTTAGAACAGCACTCTCACTGGGCCGGGACTAGACTGAGGTTCATCTCGGACCGCCAGCCTCAAGAACTGCTACTAGTAAATACACGA
>NW_004949118.1:5553486-5554030 GCF_000317375.1 Microtus ochrogaster | reverse complement strand
TAAAAAATGAAAGCTTCAGCAACATTCTTAGCATGACATAAGTAGACATAAGTAGACAGACAATAAATTCTGGAGAATGCCTTGAGAAAGGAAATTACTCTCTAGAGCTGTTGATAAAGCAGACACTGGGTCCATGGTGTTTCCTAAAGGAACTGAGATGAAAAGTTCAGCTCTTCAGTCCCAAAAGTCACCTTCCACAGAGTGGGAGGGAAGAACCATAGAAGGGCTACATGATTAGACAGTACAGGTCTAGACCATCAGGAAAATGATCACGGACACGGATCCAGAACATCTCTGCCGTTTCCGCTCTAAGAGAAGGAAAGATGCTCTACTGCATTTCCTACTCACTTTGAGCCCTTTATCATAGCTTCAGTTCTGAGCATTCTTAGGGAAGGTTATATAAGGAAAATTAAAATGTGAAGAAGAAGATTGAATTAACAAATTTCACTGAGGCCGGGTGGTGGTGGCGCACGCCTTTAATCCCAGCACTCGGGAGGCAGAGGCAGGCGGATCTCTGTGAGTTCGAGACCAGCCTGGTCTACAA
>NW_004949118.1:5551386-5552501 GCF_000317375.1 Microtus ochrogaster | reverse complement strand
GCAGGGCATTCATTCTATTTGAGATATGGTAATTTCCCCACCTGCCTGGGTGGGGGTCCTTGTGCTGCAGTAAGGTAGATAAGGGCTTCCCCAAGGCTGAATTAATGGCATTCGCTTGATCTCCTGTCCAATGACCCTGTTCTCTCTGTGTGTTCTGTTCAATCTCCAGGCCTTGCTTGACTCGCGTTCGGTGCAGTGGCGCGCGGACTGTTTGCAATTTTAAAGACTATTTGCAATTTTAAAGACATTGCTCTTGAAATTTAACCATCATTTTACTTTCACAGAATCCCCCAGAAAGAATGTCGCCCCCATGACAGCTGGAAGTAATTCTAGAGGACGACATCCCCTCTCCCAATAAAGTTTGTCCTTGGGTTTATGGAGATCATTTAGGGGTTGATTATAATTAGTATCTGTGCTTGACGGAGCTTTCTGCTCTGGCACCTACAAGAACTACTAGCATTTCTCCCAATTCAGCCCAAGAGCCTTCCCTGGTGCAGAAAGGGATACTATGCACACCCCTTCAGCCTTCGGACTTTGTGTCCAACCCCAAGGTAAGCCCTGAGGGAGGCATTCTCTTTGGTCCGTAAGTCCCATAATTTAATCCTTCTAAACAGCAAGCACAAAACTGTCAGAAAATTCTTGCAGTACTGGTCCCTGGTCTAGGGACCATAACCTCTTCCCAGAAAATCCAAACACACTGCGATGCTACTCACTGGACCAGCATCAGGTTTCACTCACGAGTACGACCTCATCACCATGCCACCACTCTGCACATTCCTGCATCAGCCACAACTCTTCTCCCATAGGGTACACAGCCCAGGCAGCACACTTGGCCATCCTGAGGGGTCTGATGGTAGGCCACCTGGTAAGCACAGCCCTTGCCACAGAGGCACGTAGGAAACCTTTCCTCAGGAGAAACTTCCTCACAGTATTGGGAGAAAGTCACTAGTATTGTGGATGACCCAGTAGATAGATCTTGAATGAGCATTCTATATAAATAAACTGAATATATGCTTAGCACACTACCAAAACACAGGATGCTCCTCCATTTTTTCTGTATATTTGCTTTGTTTTTCTGAGACAGGGTCTCTCTCTCTCTCTCTCTCTCTCTCTCT
>NW_004949118.1:5548585-5550431 GCF_000317375.1 Microtus ochrogaster | reverse complement strand
TCCAGTGTAGGTGGTCGTGGAGGAATTTCAGCCATTGGAGGATTTCCACGTGGCCTATGTTCTAGACAGTGCATCTCGGGCTTTGATGAGGAGAGGACTCTGGGGGGTCTGGTCCTTTAGATGTGATGTAGGAGGTTTGAGGTGGGCTTTGTTATGTATACATCATTCTGCCGCCATGTATGCCAGCACACATCAGAAGAGAGCCCCCTGATCTCATTACAGATGGTTGTGAGCCACCATGTGGTTGCTGGGAATTGAACTCAGGACCTCTGGAAGAGCAACCAGTGCTCTTAACCTCTGAGCCATCTCTCCAGCCCCGACTTGTACACACTTAAAGGATAAAAAAAGCCTTAGCACTGACTCTGCCTACTCCAAGCATTTCATCAAGGTTTGAGTAGAGTCAGGCCCTGAGAGCCTACACCCCAATCCTCAGGGAATAGGTAGAGAACTCTCCCTTCCTCCTCCCCTCCCAAGAGCCACTGCGGCTTCATAGCCCCCGTGCCATAAAACAGAATAATAAATACCCAGAGAAAACTAAGAGTCACTGTCTGTTCTTAAAAGAAGAACTAAATTATAGGGACATATTTCAGTTTGTTTCCGCCAAAGCATACGCTACGGTTGATAAGATTATGACTGACACATTCTCACTGGCAAACCCTGGGATGTTGCAAGTTTGTGCTATTATAATTACAACTTTCTCCCCTTCTTCCCCTTTCCAAAGAACCATTAAAATACACTGAAAGACTAGCATCAATCTGCTATATTTTTTTTAAGGAAGATGACTTGCACGCTTCAGCCTTTAAACTGCCTGGGACACAGAGCTGCGTGACACGTTCGAGGGATAGCAGGATAGTATTATAATTCCTAAACCAACTATGAAGACACCGTCCAAACATCACACCATATAGACTCCTCACATGTGGAGGTTGTAGGACTGAAAAAGAGCTAATAAGGACATGGAATTGAGCATTCAGACACTCCCTGAGTTCTCCGCCTCTTTCAGTTCCTACAGGTAATGTTTATCTGTTTAAAGCCGAATGTGATATGCAAACCCAGCACTCAGGAAGCTGAAGCAGGAAGAGCACTATGAATCCAGGGCCATCCTAAGTGACACAGCAAATACCATGGTAGCCAGGGCTATACAGTAAGACCTTGTCTCAAACAAAACAGAGGAAAAAGCATTTTTATCACTGAGAAGACAAATATGAACTTTCCTGGGAATTCAACTACATATTGTTGAAATATTTTCTCTCTTCTATCTGCTCATAAAAACCATAAAAGATTTTTCACCATCGATGAAGAAAACAAGATATTCCATGACAAATACAGATTTAAACAATACGTATCCCCAAACCCAACCTTACAGAAAATACTAGAAGAAAAACCACAACCCATAGAAACTTACAACACCCACAATAGCACAGGCATATGATAAACCTCCACCAACACAACTCGAAGAGAAACACACAAACACTACCACCAAAAAATAACCAGAGTTAACAACCACTGGTCATTGATATCACTTAATATTAATGGAGTCAATTCACCTATAAAAAGTCACAGGTAAGAGAATGGATATGAAAACAGGATCCAGCATTCTGCTGTTTACAAGAAACACACCTCAACCTCAAATGCAGACACTACCTCAGAGTATAGGGTTGGGAAAAGGTTTTCCAATCAAAGGGACCTACGAAACAAGTGGGTGTGGCTATACTAATATCTAACAAAATTGATTTCAAGCTAAAATCAACCAGAAGAGATGGAAAAGGACACTTTATACTCATAACAGGAACAATTCATCATGAAGTCTCAATCCTGAATATCTATGTTCCTAATATAAAAGCAC
>NW_004949118.1:5545912-5546955 GCF_000317375.1 Microtus ochrogaster | reverse complement strand
GACAGCTAACATCAAATTAAATGGAGAGAAACTCAAAGCCATTCCACTAAAATCAGGAACAAGACAAGGCTGTCCACTCCATATCTCTTCAACACAGTGCTTGAAGCAATAGCAATAAGACAACATAAGGAGATCAAGGGGATTCGAATTGGAAAGGAACAAGTCAAACTTTCGTTATTTGTAGATGATATGATAGTGTACATAAGTGACCCCAAAAACTTTACCAAAGAATGCCTACAGCTGATATATACTTTCAGTAATGTGGCAGGGTACAAGATCAACTCAAAAAAAAAAAAATAAGTAGTGCCGGGCGGTAGTGGCACAAGCCTTTAATCCCAGCACTGGGGAGGCAGTGGCAGGCGGATCTCTGTGAGTTGAAGACCCGGATATTAATCAATACACCTTTGAACAGCTGATTTTTGATAAAGAAGCTAAAATTATACAGTGGAAGTATCCTAAACATTCCTTGATCTTTTTTGTCGTTTGTTCCTTGTTAAGTTGGTTGCTTTTTTTTAAAGACTCTTTTAAAAGCCTCTGGACTGTACTCCTGCAGCAAGTTCAGGACGGATTCATAGAGTCCCCACAACAGCAGCTGGAAGATTCACCGTCCTAAGAACTGAACACCCAAACCTCCATTTATAGGACCCCAAGGAGGGATGGAACAAGAAGTCTCAAGGTATCTGTCCCACTTCCTTTAGGTTGGCTACCTTAAAGGACATCAGGCACACGTCCACATGTTGGCGATTCTCAAAGCTAGATTACTGCTTAAACACCTAATACCAAAGCGCTTTAAAAATAACAAGTAACCTGGGTGGCCACAGAACCCCTATGTCGGTGAGGACCTGGTGTCCCCTCGCGGTCCACTGTGGGTGCGAAAGATACTAGTGGCTGAGAGGAGGAACCCGAATTAAAGCCTTGGGAAGGTCCACGAATGAAGCCCAGATCCTGGGGAAGAAGGGGCAGCCCTCCCAGCGATGTTCCCCTCCATCCTGGTCCACAGCTCGCCTGGAGGTGGCAGATGCCTGGCAGGTGCTGGAAGCATG
>NW_004949118.1:5540554-5544798 GCF_000317375.1 Microtus ochrogaster | reverse complement strand
CCCGCCACGCTCCTCCACCCGGGCCCAGCCGCACTCCTCCCGCGCGCTCCACCACCCGGGCCAGCGGAAGGATGGATGGATGGACGGACGGACTTTTGGACGGCCACGCTGGACGCTGCGTAGACCAGCCCACCTGCTGCGGCGCGCTCCTTGTAGTCCCCTTCACCGAGCCACTATATTAATAATTTGTCTCATGGTTAGAACAACTTATACTACAAAATGACATAAAGATGTAAGAGTTAGTTCCAGGACAGGCTCCAAAGCTACAGAGAAACCCCGTCTCAAAAAAACAAAAACAAACAAACAAAGAAAAAGCCTAAAAAGATGTAAGAGTTTGTGTGTGAGTGCGTGGTGGCAGGAATGTAGGTAGCCGGTGATACAGCAGTAGCCAAGAAGCCTAGGGCATCGAATGCTACTGTTCGTTCTACTTTCTCCTTTTCATTTATTCCCGGACACAACCCCACACTGCCCAGATTCAAATACTGCCTACATTCAAACTGAATATTCACTGTTCAGTCAACTCAATATAGAAACCACCTCAAATGCATGCCCAGAAGTTTGTGTCCCAGGTGAACCTAGATCCTGCCAAACAGATAATCACTCCCATCCATCTCAACCAGCATGCCCAAGTGTTTATGAATATGTATGAATATGTGCATGCCATAATGACAGCCATTATTGTGCAATATAAAAGTCAGAGATATATTAGAGTCTTACAATTGTGGGTTTTTACAATTAATTTGCTTTTGAATTCCTTAAAGGATGGTCCATCCAAAGGATTTGTATTAGTATTGGTCAGACTGTCATAACTAGCCTTCTTTTTGTTTACCATAATGCTTTTCTGTTGGTTTCCATGACACTGGTTGAAGAGAGGACAGCCATTTCTCTGTAGGGTGTGTGTTTAGACTTTTCTGAAAGTTACAAAACTCAGGTCTTAATTTTCTTGAGGTTAATATATTGAGACACCTCTATACATGAAATACATGTAAATTAACAAATATAAATATATTCAGTTGCTATACTTATGATTCTGTGTATCACAGAGATTTCTTCTGAGTAGAAAAGATGAAATAAGGTTGTTTAACTGGGCATGGTGATTCACACCTGCAATACTAAGACTGAAGAAGTTGCAAACCTGGGACATAGAGTTTGCCAAATCCACTTTTAAAAAATACAAAAAAAAATAGTCTATTGTATGAACTCTTAAAAATTCCATTTTTGTTATAAATACCATGTCATTATGAAGTTTCTAAAATTTAATATCAATAATTCAGAAGAAGTAAGATGAGATGGCACATGCTTGCAATCCCAATCAGAGAGACTGAAGCAGGAGGATTATGAGTTTGAGGCCACTCTTACAAAAAGCATTCCCTAAAGACAGAAATGAAAATCAATATAAATGAACAGTATTCTTCACTGCTGTATGGTATGTTTTCATAAAACAAATCAATTAATTAGCTCAAAAATAAAACAGGTCGGGAGTGGTAGTAGATGCTTTTAATCCCCAAACTCCAGAGGCAGAGGGCAGAGACAGCCTGATCTCTTGTGAGTTAGAGGTCAGCCTGGTCTACATAGTAAATTCTAGGTCAACTAGACCTACACAGTGAGATCCTGTCTAATAGACAGTAACTAAATAAACAGACTTTTGTAATAAGTTAAAAAAAATTCTTGACTTTACAGAGAGGATGGACAGGTACCTAATGATGATGAATCCCCATTAATCCATCTTTAGGAAGATGAAAATGGCAGATGTGTGCCAACAGTAAGGCAATCTTAAGGAAGCTCCTAGGTTTACTTCCAACTTGATTGAGTGACATGTCTGGGGCAGATTCTAAACTGACATTGTTCCAGTAGAGAATGAAATAGCTTAGATCTCAAAAGAAGTATTTGATTGGAAATAAACCTTTGCGACAATTAAGGGAGTTTTGCTTAGTTTCTACTTTTAAGAGAAGGATTCTCTTATGAGAGCAACAGCGGTGGACTCACGGGGGTAAAAAAAGAAGAGAACCAGAGAGCATGTTCTCCTTCTCCTCGGCAGCACACCTCTGGCCTGGAGCTGATTCTTAAAAGTACGAATTTGACAAAAGCAATTAAGGCCAGGAAATAAGTCATTCATTACCAAACTCCATAATGAGTGGTCTGGATGGTCTTGTCTCAATTTTGTCATTGGGCAGCACTTTAGATTCAAAATCAGTAGTCTGTTCAACATGTCAACTTCAGCCACATGGGACCTGGGAAGTTTGTTCTGACATATGTCACATGAAAACAGGACAGAGCGAATGTGACAAGCTATAAAAAGTATGATGTAGACTTGACATGGGTTTACTGTTTGCACAGGGTCAAGGGATTAATGAAATATTAGATGCAGAAATGATGGCATGAACACAACCAAGAACAATAATCCCTCAGTCCTCTGTGTAACTTACACTCTGGTGTAACCACAAGTGGTGGTTTCTGAGCAATTCTCAAACAAACATTGATAAGTCAAAATATTTTTAAAGGAAAATAAATGCTCCTGAAAGCTTGTGTTATGAGAGATGAAAATAGAAAAAGTCACCATATGAAATGGGAGATTTCGGGATTATGCGACTTTATATATTTTAAAAGATTTTATGTAACAGACTAAACTTACTTTGACACCTTGAACTAGCATTAACATGAGAGTTGATGAGTGACCACAAAAGAATATTAGAATATAGAAAGCAAAGATGAAATAAAAAGTACCAAGAAATGATAATGTCAGTAGTAATAATTTCCTTAACTATTTCTATGTGGTCTTTTCTTAAAGACAGCTGAAGGACAGATTAAAGTCAGAGGGGGAAAAATCACCTTCATCTTGAGAGTTTGCGGTGTAAGTTTGATGAGGAAATGCAGTTCAGGGTAAAGAATCTTTGCTCACAAAACACACATGATTGTGAATATATAATGCATAAGCAGTCTTTCCAAGATATCATCCAGGTACTCGCATGAAATTTAACTTGTCATTGTTATGGTTTTGGTCCCTTTAAGAGACAAGCCACGCCCACTCCCTCCCCCATCCACTGAGGCAGGCTGATCTTCAGCTTCCAGCCTGAGCTCGCTCTCTTTTCCATCTTCCTCTTGGAGAGGCAGCTTCGCTTCTGCCTCTCTCCCCACTTCTCTACTTCCCCCCTTCTCTGTCTCTTTCTTCTCTTCTCTCTCTCTCTCCTTCTCTCTCTGTCCCTCCCCCTTCACCCTTCCTCCTCCATAACCCCCTGAATAAACATTCAACCTCACCCTGCATGTCGTGTCTATCCATGTTTCTGTCTTCTGCCTCCCGCCACTGTGTCTCCCTGCCTGGGACCAGCCATTGCTCAAGGACCAGCAGCCATCTCTGCCTGGGGCCCACTGCCTGCTGCCACATGGCCCGCTACCACCATTTGGGACCTACAGCATTTCTGCTGCCTACTGCAGCGGGGATCTTGCAGCATTTTTTAAAAAAGAATATTAGTCATAACAACTGTCAAGTTATGTCAAGGGCAGAGTGTCCTGTGAGCAAAGGGTGTGGCAGCCATCAGACTACAGCCTCAGCCTTGGAGTACTGAGGAGAAACTGAGTCAGATCAGTAAGATAAGGTGGCCACCTAGTAAGCATTAAAACAAACAAAAGTAAGGCAGCATCCCTTAAATGACTGACGAGCTCTCCTCTCTTCCATATTGGTAGCTGATGGGTGGGCTATTGGGCATCAATTCTGTGTATATGAATTATGGGACAATTGCTCTAGGTCAGGGGTTGGGTCTGTGCTTTTAAAAGTTTGAGGATGGTCCAGTAGTGCAGTGGTGTCCTGTATTCCATGGCTCTTGAAACAGACACAAAATGAAGGGTGAAGTGATTTAAATACAGAATGAAATAGAAGACACTTTCACGTCTATGCACTTGCTGCTCAGTTCACCAGCTGCCTCAGAGTGAGCAGAGAAGAGAGGCAAGGTCCTAGCCATCAGTATTACTAGAATATAAGTCATACAACAGATTTCACTTTTAACTTAGATTTCTATAGGGGGATTAATTAATGACCCAGGGAGACCCACTCAGGTCTTCTGTTGCTGCTGCTGTGTGTTCCTCCTTTCACGGGAGACTCTCTTGTCTTACTCTACTACATTAGGAGTCTGAGTTTAATCTAACAGCATGGAATAAGCTAAATTGTGGTGTGGCGTGTTCTTAAGAATACTAAAATACAGCTCTGTTCTGACCCGTTTCCGTCTTCTGAGGGCAAGCTGTTCACAGTG
>NW_004949118.1:5524593-5525909 GCF_000317375.1 Microtus ochrogaster | reverse complement strand
CAACATCTTCCCGGGCAGGAGCTGACTCAGCTTGAGTCCACAGTTTTTTCCAGATCATCCTTCTGTGCCCTCCCCTCCCCTTGTTAAGCCCTCCCGTTTCTTGGCCTGAAGTGATTTTGGTGAAATATTTTTCTTCTCTTTAAGCGCACCTTGGATTCCCAGACGTGAACCTGCTCTGGGTACTATGACAGGCTCTAGGTTTGCTTAAGAGGCAGATACCTGGGCACATATCTGAGGGTGTTTCTGAAAGAAATGTCTCTGAGTTAGTAAGACCCGCCCTGAAGATTATGTGTGGAGCGATTCCTCAGGCTGCATTGCCAGCAGTGAAAATCTGAGAAAACTACTGGAACCTCAGCAGTCAGCTGTCTGGGACTCCTGACTGTGACACAGTGTGACCAGTTGTGAAAATCTGAGAAAACTCCCTGGAACCTCAGCAGTCAGACTGTCTGGGACTCCTGACTGTGACACACTGTGACCAGTTGCTCTTCTCCTTTGACCTGCTTTCCCCACCATGATGTACTGTGCCAACGAAGTCTGAGCCAGAACATACCCTCCTTCTTGGGTTGCTTATCTTAGGTGTCTTCTCATAGCAAGAAGAAAAGTAAGTCCCAGATGTCCCCATCAAAGCTGGAGATGTGCTCTCGTCCTTCTTCCTTTCCCTGTTCCAAGTCACAAAGGGATCACCAAAGCCTCCCCAACTGTGTACAGAACTTCACCCTTTGAGACCACACACATTTCCACCGATTTTCCCTCCCTCTCCTTGTACTGACCCGGAGGCAAGTCTGCTGCAGACCCTTACATAGATCTACACTTGAGGTGGACAAAGGAAGGTGCTCACATCTTGAGATGAATTGCCTCCTACACTGCTGTGTCTGTGTGCGATTGTCTGCGCATGAGCTTGCGGTTCTCCTATGAACCAATGCCTTAAACGGAGGCAACTGGCCCACTACAGCTGGTTAGTGCTTTTCTCATTTGGCCCTCAAATATATAATATTCAGATACTAAGCATGCAGCATGATCATTTCAGAGAGGAGGAAGACTCAATACTAGGAATGCCAGAAGACTCAAAAGCAAGGAAATCCTCTTAATGGAGCTATTTCCTTCCAGCCATGGACGCAGTCCTAAGAATCATGACCCTTCTGACATCACAGGAGTAGAGAAAAGCCCATTAGTCCTAGCTCTTGGTCATGGCCCTGGGACAGACTGCAGAGCTCAGCAGAGGCAGAAAGATGTCCTAGAATGCCAGCCTATTCAATGAGGACTGTCGCAGCGCCCCCTGTAGGTGTCCCGGGGAAGCATCAGGAATAGGATTGGTA
>NW_004949118.1:5517195-5524143 GCF_000317375.1 Microtus ochrogaster | reverse complement strand
TATGTTTAGTCATCATTAATAAACTGTGATAGAACATATATAGCATTTACAGTCACTTTCCATCACCATTCACATAACCCTACATCTGGGCCACTCTTGCTGTTTCAAGGATGCTAGATACAAAGAAAATCTCCAAGCCAGTCTGGCAGATGGCCATGTCCCAAGTAGTACATTATTAAACCTGAATGGACACAATGCCAATTTTCAACAGGTCCAAGAAAAATCCTCAGGCCAAAGCTACTGCAGAAATTATTCCATTTCTGGCATAATGCAGTGTTTACATTTTTATCATTATAGAATGTACTTATATGTCTAATCCGAATACCATTTTGATTCTACAAACCCATTTTACATTTGTTGAGAAAGCAACCAGGAAATCCAATCCTACACAAAATCTCTTCAGAGGAAATACTACAAATAAGCCTAACGACGCAGAGGAAATGTGTGCCACTCATCCCAGCACTTGAGAGGCAGAGCAGGCGGCACACCCTTGAGTGTGAGGACAGCCTGGTCTCCAATGTGAGTTTCTTGACAGTCAGAGCTACACATTTAGACCCTGCCTCAAAAAAAGAGAAAGAGATGAAGAGGAGCAGAGGAAGAGGTGTAAAGTGAAGAAAGGAGGAAGACGAAGAGGAGGAAGAAAAAACACGGTGCTGGAACTATCCCAATACCACACATCTACAGAAACAAAAACAGTGTAGCAGTGGCCCAGGAACACTCATACAAGTTACTGCAATCAAATGGAGGACTGAAAATAAGTCCACATGCCAAGACTCACCTGAATCTATCTAGTTGATGAAGGAAAACTATAGGTAAAGGAACAGCTTTCTCAACAAATGCTGTAGGGGGAAACTGAAAATCAGCATGTAAGAGAGTGAACTCCTCATGACCCCACATCTGGATCGTTCTGAATGCATCAAAGCCACAAAGATAAGAAGTGGCTACAGGAAATCAGAGCACACTTTACCACATAATCTAGGAAATAGTGTCAGGAATTCACAAGCAGGCTTATGTGAAACTGAAAACAAACAAAGGGAAAGTGGCCACTGTAAAGGGACACCTGCAGAACAGGCAAAAAAAAAAAACCCAGAAAGTCATCAGCTCTAGATCTGATTGACATTTCTAACACATGGAAAGCTGTAAATGACACAGCAGAAACCACTTCATCCAATCCATGAACAGGACAGTGAACTGAGGAGATGGTCCTCAGAGGAAGAAAGACAAACTTGAACAAGTGTTCACCATACTCATCATCCGTGATAGGGAATAAAAAGTGTTTGGAAGTCACCTCTCACCCCGGTCACAATGGCTAGCACCTAGGAAAGCAAGGCCAACGGGTGCCGGGCAGGGTGTGGAGAACATGGACGCTTACACACTGCTACCCTATCTGTGATCTGTTGGAGCACGTGAAGGAATGGGTCCTGCAGATCCAAAGCTGCAGGATTTCCACAACACAGAGCAACAGCAGGATTAACAATGAGGAGTTCCAGTGATGGCCGGCCCAGCATCAAGAGTGTAGCAGAAACCAGAGGCCTTGAACCAGACCAATGACTCTTTGCAATGAACACTTGCAAGTGAAAATATATGAATAAAAGGGTCTACTGCATCACTCACTACGTTACATTGGTGTGGGAGGTCCTATATATGTGTTGCTTTTATTGGTTAATGAATAAAGAAAACTGCCTTGGCCTGTTGATAGGGCAGAGTGGAACTAGGCAGGGAATACTAAACTGAATGCTGGGAGAAAGAAGGAGGAGTCAAGGAGAAGCTATGAAGGCCCTTAGGAAACAGACATGCTGGACATTACGTGGTAAGCCACAGCCTTGGGGCAATACATAGATTAATGGAGATGGATTAATTTAAGATATGAGCTAGTCAGAAATATGCTTAAGCTATTGGCCAAACAGTATTGGAAATAATATGGTTTCTGTGTGGTTATTTCGGGACTGAGCAGCCAGAAACAAACAAGCTGCCTCCTATAACATCACATTACAGCTTCTGTGACTAAATTGATTTTTTTCCTTCTCTTCTTTTTTCTCCTATTTTTTTTCTCCTAAATTTTATATTATTTTATTCTGGGGAGGAGGAGGTTGTAAGGGCAGAGGGTGGATATGAAGGGATGGGGAAATGAATGGAATGGAGATGCATGATGTGAAAGACACAAAAAATAAATAAAAAGAAGAAAAATATTGAGAGTAGACACAGTTGGCTCTTCCAAATCAAAGGAGTGATGCCATCTTCTCAATGCTTAGCATACTGTTACCTATGGGTTTGCAACATTTATCTTTACTATGTTTAAATATGACTCTTGAATTATTAGATGTTTGTTTTTGGCCAGGAGTGATGGCACAGACCTTTACTCACAGTATTCGTGAAGCAGAGGTGGGAGGATCTCTGAGTTGGATCCCAGATTGCTCTACATAGTGAGTTCTAGGACATCTAGGGCTATATAGTAGACCCTGGCCTAAAAAGTAAATAATAATAAAAAAATAACATAAATAACTTCCATTTCAATCTCTCTCATATTTCCCAATTCTTTGTTAAAATTTCTGTCACTTCATACACCTAAAACACGCAAATATTTCCTTGTCCTCATAATGCTGAGATGAAATAATAGCTACTTTAAAGTCCTTGAGCTGGACATGGAGGCAAACTTTGAGAATCAGATGTGAGAAGCTGACTCGGGAAGTGTGCTCAAGGCCAGACTGGGCTATGTAAAGATGTATGTGACTAAATCATAGAGGAGTGAAAGTTTTGTCTGATAAATTCTTTCCTGAGGATGGCACTTATTGATTTCACTCTCTTGAAAACTTGATCTTCTTTCCCTGGCTGCTTGTGAGGAGAGGCATTAAGTTCTATCCCAACCCGTGGGCCACCACATGTCTCAGACTCTGGATCCTAGGGAGAGTCCTTGACAATGTTTCTGTTTTGGTAGGAAACCAACTAGACTGTGTCCTAATTGCTACCCAGGGAGTACAATGTATGAAGGTTAAAAGCAAAGAGAGAAGAAATGAAACTATCCATATTCTGCTCTAATCTAATACTGTGATCTGCCACCCCCCAGGGAACACTGTCAAGTCTTCAGCAGAATGCACCATGTCCACAAAGATCCATTTGGACAACCTGAAAAAGGAGACCATGAATTCAACTGACATTTTGGACTATTTAATAGAGGTATCTGTTGTACATGTGGCTTTAGTTCAACATAAATACAGCATTTTTCTCTGGAAACATAACCTGAGTTGGAAATGAAACCTGAAGAGAAGACACTTGAGTTCACCAACTTGTTTCTCCTCAGCATGTTAGCAATGATCCCAAAGGAGGGTTCTGGCAGCAGTTCAGGACTCAAGCCCAGGGCAGGAATGAGGGAAGACTCCTTGTATGTCAAAGGCCCTGCTCAAGTCCAAGGCCTGCACCTGTGTTCCCCTGCTCAGCTTCAGATTCCTCACACAGCCCCGGAATGAGGTCTGGCTGGTCAGACAGTTCTGCTTGACGTGGGCTGTTGAGAAAACAAGACATAAGCCTTGCTCAATTTTGTTGATTGGGTAAGTTGTACATTAGGAACAAAAATTATCTAAGTGGATCTTCTATCAAACTAGGCTATTTCCCACACACGTGGCTTTAGTGGATGGCAGAATTCCTCGGAACTGTTAACACTTGAAGACATAGCCGCGACTTGAAAAATCATGCAACAGGCGTTAAGGATTTGAAGTAATTTCTCAGGACATCTTAAATGCTCAATTCAAAATGAAAAACTGGTGCAAGAGGAAGCCTGCCTAACCCTGTGACTTAGAACCCAACCTTGGAACCATCTAGGGAAGAAGTACGATCATCCCACCTGCTTGCCATCAGAACCAATGTTCTCAATGAGAAAGGTGTGTGTGAGGGTTATGCTAAATTCCCCAAGAATGTTTAGGTATGATATTCCAAACAGCTTTTCTAAAACGGTGAGAATTGTCACTGAACCGTGTATCTCTCAATCCCTAGCCTGTATTCCTCTGAGGTTCTACCTTCCCGGGACTGGGCTTCCCGTAAGGTAAACAGACTGGAGTCCTACATACCAGGATAGCCGCCCACATAAATGGGATCATTAGTGTCGGCCGAGGTGGAATGGGTGTGAGGACTTTCAGCCCTAACAGGATTCCCATCCACAGTCAGGGCAATGCGGTGTTTGCTTTTCTGGGCTTGGAGCGTGTGCCATTTCCCGTCACAGAGAGTTCTGGAGGCTCTGGGCTTGTATGTGGCTGTTATCCTACCAGCGCCATTATTGACGTGAAATAAGACCTGAAGAAAGCAAACACTTGGGTGAGGTTTTCTGTTCAAGGCCACTGTCTTCTTTGCACTAGATCTCAGCCAGAAGACCAAGAAGCCATGGAGCACAGAGCATTGATGAATTGTTCCCACTGTGGGAAATCGAAGGGCCAAGAACCTGGAAATGAAATGCTAAAAACAAGCAAGTAGGTTCATGGGAGCCTGCAAGGAGACTTCTGTTCCGCTGGACTTTTCTGTGTGCCCTGGTGTCTCCTACTTACACGGACACAGTCAGATTGGCTCAGAGCACACGTCAGTGACCTCACTTTAATCAAGTTATCCTTTCATTCACATTTATTTATTGTGTGTATCTGTGTGCCCATGCATGAGCACATACAGAAACCACAGACCAACTTGCTGGCATTGGTTCTTTCCTACCATCCTGTGGATCCTGGGGGTTGACCTGAGGTTGTCAGAATTGGCACCTGGCATTTATGCCCAGGAAGCCATCTCGCTGGCTCCTACTTACCTCCTTAAAGTCTAAACAAGATCACATCCTGAGAGGTGAGAGTAGGTAGAGCTTTAGCGTGTAAATTTGAGTGACACCATCTTCGTCGCCTTCCAAAGGGAACACTGAAGCATCTTATAAAACTGGTGTCAGAGCTCACCAGGAGAGGGAAACCCAAGACGCCAATGTCCATAGTTTCTGTGGCTTAAGTGTGGCACGGCATACATGCCCATTTCTCTCATGTGCCAGATAGTGGGATGGATGGTAGCTCCAGCTGAAGATGCAGCCCTGGCAAAGACACTTGGGAAGTCTAGTCCCCAAGGGTTGAAGTGTACATGGTCTAGGAGGTGTCACCACCCAGTGGCAGCACTGAGACCCCAGGCCATTTGTGCCAACAGTCAAACGTATAGGGGCCCCTGAGGACCAACTTCAGGGGCCCCAACTGACACCCCACAGGAAGAGAGGTGTTGTGTGAGGTCCTTCCGCTCCTCCAGCCTATAGCCGCTGAGATACCAGCCCATTGGGGCGTGGTCTCTCTCCCTTTATAACAGCGGCCACTTCCGTCTCCTCTCTCTCTTCACTTCCTGCCCCGCTGGCGACTAGACTCCCTTCCTGGTTGCGCAGAGGGCTGTTGTCTGGGACGGTGATCTGTAAGTTTTTTCCCCTTTAAATAAATACCACCCTATTAATCATAATTCCAAACTGGTGTGGCATTGTTTGTGACTTACGCCTTCAGAGAGGGGACCCCAACTCCCCTCTGCATGCTCACATGGCCCCAAAGGGGAGGAAAGGGAGAATGAACACCAGGAACAGCTATGGCATGGAGGCAGGGCACCTACCTTGCCGTCTACAATCTCTAGGCCAATGGCATCCACTTTGGCACTGCTGATTCCCAGGAGGACGCCATTCTTAGAGGAGGTGCGGAACTCCAGGGTGATGTTTAAATCTAATCGCACTCTGTAGCCTTCCTTGACTGAAAAACACAGGACACACTGTCACTGAGAGAACCCACAAGATGGACTTTCCAGGCTGCCTTTGGCTGGCTAAGCATTCATGGTATTGGCTAAGTTTAAGATCATGCTACGCTCCCACCCCATCCTCTGGGTCTCAGCTCTTCCATTCCCCAGTAAGAAGAAGCATTGCTTTTTTTTCGTGCTTCTGTTTGTTTTAATGGAGTCTTGCTATGTAGTCAAGCTGTCCTGACTCTGCATCCTGAGTGCTGAGATCACGGATGTACACAACCATTGGTACATTGGTACACTGCCATTGAAGAGGGTGTTCAGTCACAAACCAGAGCAAGCACCGGCAGGGACTTCCGTCATCTGCAGCCCTGGGGACATCTCGTGCCTTCAGTCTGGTGATCTTTCCATGTGTTGTAGATTTATCCCCCTTAGACTTTAGCTTCTTAATTTGTATGTACCTTGGATAGCATCATTTACTGGTTTGAATCAGCCTCTACAGTAGGTGTTTTCAAAGTGGGAATTGAATAATTTTATTCTTTAATTCAAGGGACAAAAAGAGTTGGATATTGTTAACAGAAGGCATTTGTCACCATGCCTGGGGTTGAAAATAGAAGGCATTTGTCACATGCCTGGGGCTGAATAAAAAGGGAAAGGTGATGCTATCATAGCCTAGACAGAATAAATGTCCTACTTGCATATGTTGGAATTACAGATGCACACGCCTGCTTTTTTGTTTGTTTCTCAAGATATGGCTTCTCTATGTGTAGACACGGCTATCCTGGAACTAACTCTGTAGACCAGGCTGGCCTCGAAGTCACAGAGTTCTGCCTCTGCCTCCTGAGTGCTAGGATTAAAGGTGTGCGCCACTGCTCAGCTGACACACCTGCTTTCTAATTCAAAGGTCTTTATTAACTTGGACAGGGAACATGCCCTACATAAACCTGGGGAAGGTGCAGGTGAAGCCAGGAGCTCGTGACTGTCCAGATCTGCAGGGAGAAGGCCTCGTTAGGCCTCCTGCAGGGCACAAGACTGCTGCAGGCTTCTGCACAAACAGGCAAAACACTAGAAAGAGATCAGAGCACTGAGTGGAAGAAACACGGTCTTAGGCAGTCTTTCCAGCTGAGTCCTAGCCTCTCAGTGTTTCCTGGATCCACATCAGCTTAGAGTACACACTAAACCCAGGGCGCTCCTTCTAGATGTCAGCTTAGAGTACACACTAAACCCAGG
>NW_004949118.1:5490540-5516840 GCF_000317375.1 Microtus ochrogaster | reverse complement strand
GTCAGCTTAGAGTACACACTAAACCCAGGGTGCTCCTTCTAGACGTCATTAAACCCAGGGCATCCCTTGCAGACTGTTAAGAGCACGTACCAAGAGCTGCATATCCACTTCCTTCAAAGAAAGTTCCTTCTTGGGCCAATGCATAGCACCTGTCCACTGCAAAGGCAGACGTGGGGCTGTCTTTATCCAGCTGTTTGCTGTTTACTGTCACTTCCCCAATGCAGGCAGGGATGCTGTGGGTTGTCTAAACCAAGAGAGACAGGAGAGGAGGTGGCGATGATGACACAGGGCATCTTTCTCCTGTACTTCACTGAAACTGTCTCAACAACACACGTAACTCCATCTTGGTTTTTAAAGCGTAATTGTGGCAATCCCTCACGTGAATGTTTCGCTTTCTCCCCTCACTCCAGTACTTTGGTGATAATGTAGTGGAAGAGTGTTCTCTCTTTTTCCTAAAATACTCCTGGAATCTAGACTGCTTCTCTCACTAAAATACCATACAATTGCCTGGACTTTTCCCGAGTTGCTTTGGGACTGCATGCCTTCATTAGCTGGAAGGCAGAAAAAGCTGGAAGGATGGCTCTGAGGGTAAGCCCAGCACATGACCTATGCACATGCGCTGAAGGGTCTGCACCTTCCGGTGAGCCCCAGGTTCAGGCAGAATAACTTAAACAGAAGCATCAGAGAATGATGGCCTTGTATGAAAACACAACAAGGTGGCTGCTGCTTACGTTCCCAATGTTCCTGGCTCTGTAGTGGACAGGAAGGCCTCCAAGGTACAGCTTCCCTTCCACATCCAGTGTCGTTGCATTGCCCACCACAGTCACAGTCGGGGACTCTTGGCCATCAACAGTCAGGAAGCCCTTTCTTTTAACGTACTCCGTCTTGACCTGCACGAGATGAAAACATCAGGAACTTGTAAACTATTTGAGACACGTGTTTCTTAGATCTTTAAGAGCCCAGGTTCTGTGGAGGGCTCGGCCTGTGGCACAGCCAGAGCTGAGGTTGTGGCTGCCGCTTATGAGAAACGGGAAGACTACAGCCAAGCTCCAGAACCCTGGTTACCAGCAGACACCACAGTGAGCGGCTCGGTCCTTTCAGGCCACAGCTGGGCTTTACTGGCTTCCTGTCAAGTCAAAAACATTTTTGAGACCTTCAATTCATTCCGAAACCAGCTGTTGAGTGCTTAGTGGGTGTTCAGAACAAGTGCCTGGAAGGATTCAGGAAGCAAAAAAGGGCCCTACTGACAAGATGCTTACATCACTTGGAGGTGATGTCAAACATAAGGCCAACGTGGGATCAAAATGCATAGCTTCCCTTCAAGAAAATGCAATCAGTACCAGAGATAGAGGGAGAAAATTTGGGACAGGAGACAGGGCCTGCCAAGAACTTACCGTGTGCCATTTGCCATCACTGAGCAGTGTAGGATGGGAGACCTTGGTTCGGCCCTTGCCAAGGTCAAACATGAAGTGGAGGCGGCCCTCGTGGAGCTGGAGCGTGGCATAGTCCATTTGGTTCTGATTTGCCATGTAGTAAATAAGGCCACTGGAGGCAAAAGTCCGAATGTTCAGCTGAACCTGGAGCCTGAGGGAGAACAGGAAGTCAGCGCCAGGGATCAGGAAGGTCAGCTTCCTGTGTTACCCACTGCTGCTTCAGCATGGTTATTTAGCTTCTCAAGAGAAAGTGTTCATTCACTTGTGTGCCCATTCATGGCACAGAGGGCCACTCTGATGGGAACAGTTCTATGCCAGTCAATGAGGCGTCCCTTAGGCCTGAAAGGAAGGCTAGACCATGTCACAGTTGTCCTGTATCACTGACAGGCCCACGGGTGGCTGTACTAAGCTGTTAGAGTGGACCGAACTCTGAAAAGATTATAATTCAGTTAAGCCCCGAGTGTCAAAAATGGGCAAGACTCCCCCACAGGCCAAGAGGAAAGCCTTCATTTGCTTTATGACAATACAGAGTATGTGACCAAGGGAGCCTGATGGGAGTTGACGGATGGGACCCTTGCCTGGGTCCCTGTGGGCACTGAACCTGTCTGGTACGAGCACGTTTCAGAAGTCAACACCACACTTGCCTCATCGTCTAGCAACGAAAACCTCAGAGGGACCTCAGGAAAAAGCTTACCTCTTTCGGACATCGGACTGATTCAAAGGCAACACTAAGTGGCTGTTTTCTGAGAGGCCAAACTGGTGAGCGCCTGGAACAAACCCTGGAGCCGGGTCCACTGCGCAGAGTTCCTGTAAGAGGCGGATGAGGACCCTCAGCCACTATAGCAGGACCCCGCTGACACGGGCGTGTTCTTCCACAAAAAAAATGTCACAGAAGCCGCTGTGTCAGAACAGCAGTAGCTGCCACTGTGTTCTGACTTTTGACTTATCCCAAGATCTGTTTTAAACCGTGTACCTTCATGTCCTCTCTCCCCAGAGAGCAGTCTGAGCTTCCCTCCATCTTTTACCATCACCAAAGTTCACTTTCCCTCAAATAGATAAGGGAGTTCCTCTGTGAACCTTCCTTGGGCACAAGGGACTATGGGGCCAGTCCAAGGACAGCAGTGACCCAAAGGGAGCCACGGCTGGGACACTACTGGGAGACGACAGCGCCCTCAGGTCTCACGGGGCAGGGTGAGGAAAGAGGAGCCGGACTGGAACGAGCCCCAGACTCTAGCCAGAAGTCTGAGAGCGCAAGGTAGGGCCTTGGCAGTGGTGGCTGCCCCTACAGTGTCTCATCCAGGACCCCGAGTCAAGTGAGTCCCAGACTTAGCTTTGTGACTTAAAGTAGACACATACATAGGAAAACTGTCCTGAACTCCTTGGCTCTCCATAGTCGATGCTCTTTTGAGAGAAGCATCCCATCTTCTAAATTATTAAAGTGCACCAGGAGATAGAAGTCACAAGAGGAGAAAATGAAGAGTCACGACTAGCGCCTGCTTAATGACTCAGAATCTGACCTCCAACACTGAAGAGTGCGCGGTAGCTCACAGAAGTTGCTTATTTCCTGTTTCCCCCCACCTGCCCCTAAAGCACTAAGGAAGATTAGGGAGACTCTACCAAACCTCTTGTGGTGTGCTAGCCACTTGGGGTGCTGAGCATCAGGGCTGAACCCAGGGTACTCTCAGACAAGCACTATTACCTAGTCCCTGCTGGCTGTTTATCACAGGAAGCAAGATCCAGAAATCTACCTCCCCGTCTCCATAGACAAAGGGCTCTTGGGTATTCTGCCATTGGGGGCACAGCTGGAGAACTGGAGGGCAGGAAGAAGGCATGGCTGGGCCACGTTCCCCTCCTTGGGACTCAGTCCCACTTTCTCTCTATCCCTGTGCCTCTCTCGAACTGTCCTGACGCCACTGAAGGAGGTCGTGCTTACAGGCTGTTGTAGCGTTGGGGGCTCTGGAGGGAGTTCCCCGTGTTCTTCATGAAGCTCTTGCAGGGGCTCTTCTGCCAGCAAGCAAGTGTCCAGTTCTACTAACTCAGAGCCAACCGCATGGGTGAAATCCAAAAGTCTACAGACAAGCAAGAGAGCAACTAAATGAAAACACCATGAACCAGTCTGGGGGCCCAACTATTTGAGTACTGGGTAGTTAACCCCATTTTAAACCACAGATCCACTTCTCTTAGAATAACCAAACTGGCCATCCTTCACAGTGGCCAAGTCACATTGTTCTGTTGGATTGCAGGCTGGTGACTTGGGCGTTCCTGAATTCAGAGTGGACTCAAGCATTCTGCAGGCTAGGCTCTCTCTTCTCTCTCTGTCTCTCTCTGTCTCTCTCTGTCTCTTTCTGTCTGTCTCTCTCTCTCTCTCTCTCTCTGTCTCTCTCACACACACACACACACAAACACACACGCACACACATGTCTGGCTCCCACATCATCGCACAACAGCTTCCATTTAACACTGGTTTCTTGTTCTGATCTGTGCTTGCCACGGGTCTCTCTACTTAGAAGCTCTAGCTGGGTGTCCTGTGCCAGCCTGGCTCCCACTGCCACCTCCCAAAGGTGGACTCCACCTGTCTGCCTATGGAGTCCAGAGTATTGTGGCTTTTAGGAGCATGAAGTTTCCTCAGCAGTGAAGGGATGGATGAGCAACTGCTGAATGGGTATACAGCTACAGGTCACTGAGTAAGGCCCCGCTATTGGAGTCTGTGCTACAGGCCTTATTCTTTCTGTGTTCAGGGATTCCTGGGAGGCTGTTACTCAGAGAAGGACACCGTGACTGTGTCCCTTGCTCACAGTTACCTACAGGCCAGCAGCCTAGTAAGGATGGGCTCAGTGTCTTCTGCTGCAGAGCCCATTGTGAACTCCTATAAGCAGATTCTGACCTGTAGATTCAGTCACAACTTTACCTATCAACTCAGTTTAGCTAGAACTAGGGAGAGGCGAGACGAACAGCCATTTGTACAGATGATAATTCTCTTCTTCACAGAGAACAAAGACTTGCAATATTTAATAATATAGCAACTGTTTTAGGGAAAGCCATTAATAAAATGTAGCCATTAGCAATCCAGTTGGGTTCTTGCAGAAGTACACTTGGGGAAGGGATATAGGTCAGTGGTAGAGTGTCTGCCCAGCACGCATCAAGGCCCAGTTCAATGCTCCATACTACGCATGCACACAGGGTTAATGGAGGTTATTTTATTAATAAGATAGGATGGCCAGATCAATCTACCACATTAACCCTTCCACTGGAAGAGACTATCATTATAGACCAAGGAAATTCACTTGTTACAGAAGAACTTGCAGAACTCATGACATCTCAAGCAGCAAACTCAGAAAGCAGTTGAGAAAGTGCCAGTGCATGATGAGAACCAATCACACTTACTCAGAGTCAAAGACCAAGTTTTTGATACAGCCATGGAAAGAAGTCCTCATCCTCAGCATCGGCGTCCCCTTGTCCATTGGAAGCCCCCCTACGTACAAGTTGGCTATGTCGATTGTCCTTCCTTCGGCTAATGGACCCAACTTCATTTCGACAGGACTGCTCTCGTCCATTTGTATAGTGATGACTCTGCCAGATGAAAAGAGAAAACGGACTTTTCAAGCACAGTGAACAGCTCCATTGTCATTGGCAATTCTAGCAAGTTCTTTAGGACTAATAGATTTTGTCCTAGAGACAAATTTTGGCATGGCATCATATGTGAATCCCACATACAACATAGAAGAATAAAATCAATGGCTACATCACTGAATTCGATTGGTTATTAGAGTAAACGTGTGTGTTCAAACACCTCTTATCCTACTGTGAAAATAGCCAGGGTGCCTCAAGCACAGGTCTCCAGCTGAATTGGGAAATACATGGAATGCTGATATGATAGCTTTAGCTGCAGGTAAGATACTTCCCACCAAAACCAACCTACTGTTCACCATTAAATTCCTCCACTTTGTAAACAGTTTGTATTGGGCTTAGGGAAAGGAAAATTTAATTAAGTAAAAGCTTCTCAATTAGGAAAATTTCAAAAACATTACTACAAAGTAGAAGAAAGCTGACTTTATTGTAGAATTCCAGCAAATTCCTAGACTTGTTTTGAAACACTAAGAACTATGGTTGCTAATGACATCGTGGGAACCATCTCCGCCATCTAAAATCACACCGAGTAGTCGGCAAGGTTCCTACGGAGGCGCTTCCTCATCTCAGTCTCCTGACACAAAGACCTGAGAGCTAAGATACCTTCGATTCCTAACCAAGGAGATGGAATGTTCTTGTCCGTCACCGTAGGAGCCAGTGGGGGCATGCAGCAGGGCCTTCCGCAGACTGGTCCCATCCCCGGAGTTGACATGCACTTCAATGCGGCCTTCATTCAGCATGATGGAGAAGAAGGGCTGTGGAGGATGCATTTTCCAAAGCAAAATACATTACTGAAGGATTTGTGGCCCTTCCACCCTCCATAGATAATGTAGGCATGTTAACGCAAGGCCAGCAAGGGCACATGTCACCAGCTGTCACACGTGCTGGACGTAGTGTCTGCTGTCTCATCTGTGCCCCTGTGGTTTATCCTCTGCATCATGCTGACACTGATTCTCTCACTGTTTCTATTCCTGCAAGGCCCCATACACGCTAGTTACTGCTACATGACGCACCACCAGATAGACTATTTTTTCAGCAAGAACTTCGAATTTTCTATTACCATACACATAATTTGATGTTTCCTTTGCCCGTGGACTGTTTCTAGCATTAAGAGTTAGAAGCGGAGCTGGAGAGATGGCTCAGCGGTTAAGAGCATTGCCTGCTCTTCCAAAGGTCCTGAGTTCAATTCCCAGCAACCACATGGTGGCTTACAACCATCTGTAATGAGGTCTGGTGCCCTCTTCTAACCTACAGGCATACACACAGACAGAATATTGTATACATAATAAATAAATAAATATTTTTTTTAAAAAAAAAGAGTTAGAAGGGTCTGAAGACATTTAAAGCTCTTAAAGCTCCCTTGCCTCGTTGACAAAAAGCACAATAGTTTCCCCAGAACTGAAATGTGTTCCCAATGCCCTTGCCACAGCAGTTGCACCTACCCTTTCCACGGGCTCAGGAAGAAAACTTGGAGGGAAGGAGTTAAGCAGTTCCTCGGAAGGTAAAATACAAAACCACTCTACCAGAAATCCCACTTGAAGGTCTAGGCCCAGAAGGAAGGAAGGCAAGGGCCTACACCATAGCAGAATTGTGGAAAGAACCAGGGCCAACAGTGAACCAATGATGACTTCTGGGATATACATACAGGGAAATAGGAAGGCATAGAGCCAATCAAATATGCAGTCGAATGTGTATCCATTCAGGTTCCAACCTGAAAAGCTGCTAAGCAACAACTGTAGAAGGCAATATTGTAAATGATGCAATAGCACACGCTATCTAATGTGCAAGCCACCCATAGATACAGAACAGGCTGATGGCGGCCAGGAGTGGGGAGGGGAGGATGGAGAGCTGCTCCTTGGGGGACATAGGCTGCTAATTTGGATGATGGAAACATTTGCAATTGGATGAAGAAGGTGACGTCATGATGCTAAATGCACAAAGTGCTACTGAATGAACTATTGAAGTGGTTAATGTTATATGAATTTCACAACTTAAAAATAGAACAGAGAAGCTCACAAAACCAATTCCAGTCCCAAGCAGTTTGGTTAAGTGACCCATGCCATGTCCGGGGTTCATAGACTGGAATTCTGACCTTGGTTCTGACACACAACAGTCACGTGACCTTGGGTGGCCTAATCAGGCTCTCTGAACCTATTTTTTATTGCACAAAGTTTAGGCATCAGTACCACCATGCAGGATGCATGATGAGCTACAGAGCCATATCTGGAGCAGCGGAGCACACCTTTCCATAGACTGTCTGTGCGCAGGCTCTCCTTCACCAAGCCACACCCATGTGTTCTCCAACATTTCTTTTAGTCATGTGATTACAGGTCATTCTCTTGTAGGGAGTCTAACTCGGGAAAAATGCCTTCGTCTCTGCTTTCTGCCACGTCTGGACCACCATGTCCATCACAGGCTACACGGTCTCCTCCCTTCACATTTAGAACAACAAATCCCCCAAAGGATGTAAGGAAGGAGCTTTCACTCCGCTGCAAGCACTGCACACAGGGAAACCAGGACTCAGCGTCAAAAGTTGCTTTACTTGGAGGGCAGCAGCCTTTCACCCACGCCTAGAAGTGGGACATTGATCACGAAACTCTGGAAATCATGGCGTCATGAGCAGAACATTCGGCAGTAATAACTTATACTCAAATAAATTAAAAAGCACTCATGCACAACCATTCAGAAACAGCTGCAGTGAACTTGAGTCAGACATTTCCCACGCATGTTTCTGGAAGGGAAGGCATCTCTTACTGTGGGTCACAGCTACTCACCACATGTGCCTGAGACCAACCAGCCTTCTCCACATCCTTGCCCAGTGCAGCCACAATGATGCCACTGCTGTTCTTGGTGGTGAACGTGGCTAGCAGGGATGATTCTGGTGACAGAGATTTGGGTGGTACCTCCACGTAGCCACCTCTCAGGAAACTCACACTCTGGATGGGCTGGTGACAAAAGGGAACAGTGAGGTTGGCCTGCTGCTGCAGGTCTGCCTGATTCCCTGCATCCTACCCATTCGTTGGTTGAGAGCTTTCAGCTTTATTATAGTGATAAACCACTGGGCATTTACAGAAAGCCATCCAGACCCCCACAGCAATGCTTGCTTCCCACCTCCAATGCACAGCCTTTCCTCACGCCATAGGAGTTTCTCAGCAAATCAAAGGTGGACCTGGATATTTCCAGGTTCTTGATACAGCCCACGTAGCTTCTGCTGCTGACCCCTTTCCTGGAGGCAAGGACAGAAGACCGTTCACATGCTGGGTAAAAGAGGCCTGAAAATCCCACGTGACAACCCCACAGAGGGGCGACCCCCAGTTTCACATCAGACCTCACAGCGGTAGAGTGGGGTACTCCACCCACGTAAATCAGGTCTTTCTCCAGCCGATTGAGGTCGGAAGAGGCTCCTGGGGTTTCTCCTTGCTTGGTCTCCTTGTCACTTGTGTCATAGGCGTGGAAGACAGCCAGCAGCCCTGGTGGGAAGTGGAAAGGAACGGTTGATGTGAATGTAAGCTCCTGTTAACACAGTCTGCTTATGAACACGTTCGGTGCGGACATTTGATGCACAGAAACTCTGGAACTGTGTTAATAAAATTAACCTTGGATCGGGGGACAAAGCCAGAGACCAGTTGACAAAAATTAGCCATAGAGAGTTCGGAGGACCCAGGGACACAGATAGAGAGTCACTGGAAGGGGTAGGGAGGGACTTAGAGATTCGTGGTCTTTAGAGTCTGGGACCTGTGGAGAGAGACAAGCTTGCTGGGTCTCCAGGACACAGGAAAAGGCCAGCTGGTCGCACCTCTTCAACTTCTGTGATCTATCAAGTTTTCACCCCAATATCTGACTTCCAACAACTTAGATTAAAAACAACACATGTTCTTTGAAATTCTGCAAATTTGACCAGGGCTATTCTTCACCATTAAAAAGCAAAAGTAGGCAGATCCAGAATATACACAGCTGCATGGTAACAGTAGGTATGTGAAAGGAAACAGGATTTGATTCTTGTTTCCAATTTGGCACTTAATGAGAAATACTGAAACCACAGACAAATGGAATAATATCGTTCTTCCAACAATAAGCAAACCCCATTGCTTCTTGCTTCACAGAAAAAAAGGCTGCTTTTCAATCAGAATATCACTGGAGAATGTAGTTGCAGCCAAGTGGTGAATGATGACGGTGGTATACTCTAATATTATAGGATATAGCTGGGAAGCGAACGGAGCATAATGCCCACTGATTTCAGAGTGCTGTTTGTTCTCAGAGGGGCAGCCAACACCTTAGACGTCTACCCTGTGCACCCACCTTGCTTCCGGTTTCGCTGGAAGGCGATCTTGTACCAGGTTCCGTTGTTATAGCGTCTGTCTGTCATAAGAGTGAGGGGTCCTGACCCCAAATCCACCATCACTTTAACCCTGCCACGGACCAGCTCGATGGACAGAAAGTCCTTCTGTGAAGGAAAGGACATTTCTTTGCAGATACGTCTTTACCTCTAGACTTTTCCCACCCAAGTTAGGGGTAGAAGTAACCTCTTAAGAGTCAAACTGGGGAAACAGCCTGGGGCCCATAGCTAGTACGTTACATGAAAGTAAAAATGCCCCTAGTGGTTTTGTAGAATATTATTGAGAATTAAATTAACTGCTATCCTTTCCCAAATCCATATTTTAGTAGGCACACTGGGCTTTTCTGTGCTTTTTATTTAATATTTTTTTAAACATTTATTTATTCACTATGTATACAGTGTTCTGCAGGCCAGAAGAGGGTACCAGATGTTACTACAGATGGTTATGAGCCATCGTGTAGTTGCTGGGAATTGAACTCAGGACCTCTGGAATAGCAGGCAGTGCTCTTAATGGCTGAGCCATCTCTCCAGCCTGTCCTTATTATTTAAATTGAGAAGTGGGCTGTTTCTGAAAATGACCAGCACACCAGACTAAAAGGGGAGAATTCCTGGAGATGAGATTCAAATGAGGATACTATAATGGATGGATAGATGGCTTAGCAGTGAAGGACACTGGTTGCTCTTGCAGAGGACCAACACCTACTTGGTTGCTCACAACCATCTTAAACTCCAGTCCCAGGGGATCCAATGCCCTCATCTGACCTCATACATATGGTGCACAGACATACAGGCAGAGAAACTACTCATACACAGAAAATAATAATAAAAATAATTTAAAAACAAGGCCACAGTGGTCACACAAGGAACAGGGCACGATTTGAACTAGGACTTGACAGCAAATGTTCCACTGAGACCGTGCCAAGTGGAGGCACACTTTTACCCAGTGATTCCTATGTTAAGCATGGTTCTTCATGAATTTGTGTTAACTGATAGTGATTTTTTTTTTTTTATTTTTCTAGACAGGGTTTCTCTGTAGTTTTTGGTTCCTGTCCTGGAACTAGTTCTTGTAGACCAGGCTGGCCTCGAACTCACAGAGATCCGCCTGTCTCTGCCTCCCTTTAAGTGCTGGGATTAAAGGCGTGCACTACCACCGCCCGGCTACTGATAGTGATTTTAAGTGGGAACCTACACAGCATATATGTGTAGATTACAGTAGTATGTGGAAACTGGCTAAAATAAGTTTCATATATCATGAAATCTTAATGAGATACCAGTGTGGAACTCCGTCCTCACGCTATAACATGCTGTCACCGTGTTCCTCGCAGTGGTTATGACTACCCAAAAGAGACCTCGACGAGCTCGAGTTGCTGATGCTCTGGCAGAGAATGTGGAGACCCTCACCTGAGAATGCAGAAAATCACTCCCCACTTCTGTGCTTTCCTCCTCCCTGTAGTGACCCCCAAGCTCCCCCAGGATTCAGGGGGTGGTGGAATACTTAAGGAAAGCAGAACTGACAGCAAGAGTTTGCGCACATGCAGTGTTTGGGAGTTCTTCGCGCACACTGGGGTGAGCTGTCTCAGTCCTGCAGCTGTCCTGGGGACTCTTCTGTGGTTAAGTCCTCATTCACACTCCTCTACGTAAACCCCATAAAGACATCAGTTCTCCTAGCGAGGTGTGGTGGAGGCATTCCTCTGGTCTGGACTGAACCGACTTTTGTCCAGCTCTCCCCAGGAAAAATCACACAGGGAACAGGTCAGAAGGCCAGGTGCTCCGGAAATACTCACGGTGCCATTGGAAGCCAGGTAGAAAAGAAGCCCGTTGGGAGAGAAGGTGCTGAAGAGAACGAGTATCTGTGTCACGGTGGTCCGCAGGGTCTTCTCCACGACTGCGTACCCACTTCCATCAAAATGGAAGGAAGAGTCTTCGTTTTGTGAGCTGTGAAAGTAGAAGCCATGACATATCACCCGCCCTCGAGAGGGCTGGGAGACAAAGGAATTCCTTAATCCTAAACCACGACAGAATTTTATCTTCATCACTGATAGTAAGATAGTACAGAAGACAAGTCGCACCCCTAATTTGAACTCGTGAAAACTGAAGTGATCTGACATCTGAACAGCTCTGAGTACAGACAGACATGGTAACACGAGGGAACAAAGATGCACCAAGAGACTTTGGTTTAAAGTACATTAGAACCACCCCGGGCCATGCGTATGGTATGATCGTAACATAAAGTCTGTGTCTGGATTAGATCCTACCTCCAGGATACTTCATTATGCATATGCAATTATCCAATTGGGAGTGGTGGGGAGGTGGGGGATTGGAGGCGGCAAGACAAGTTTGGAAGACACCAAACCTCAGGTGAAGAGGTTCATTAGCCAAAGTAACCAAGAAAAACTTAGAAGATGGCCTGGGCCAGCAGCCTGAGAAAGATGTACTCCAAACCCAGTGTTCCTTTTACTTCCAAGGCCGCAGCAACCAAGATTCCATGCATAACCTTTCAAGGGGCTATGGAGTATAGAGATAAAAGACCATTTAAAATGTGGGGGTGGATTACCTTCCAAAGCAGCCATTGCACTTCCCCTCTCTTTCAATATAATTCCACAGGCCGATCGATTTGCCATTCAAGAAGGCCTCTCCCATGCAGCCCTTAAAATGAGTAACCTTCACAGCGGGAGATTTCTGATAGAAAGACAAAAGTAAACACACAATGTGCATCCAGTTGGCTGGAAGCACACATTCTCCAAATCCAAAACTGCCCTGGAAGCTCAAATCCCGCAAGCCAAATCCCAAGAGATTTGCATTGCTTTGTTTTGAGGGGAAAGGGGCGCTGAGGGAGACTCTTGCTATGTGCGTAGATCACACTCTCAGTTCTCTTGCTTCAGCCTCAAGAATGCTGGGTTTACAGGAGTGTGTGTATGAACCAGACCCAGCTCTGGACAGTATCCTAAAGATCAACTCAGTTTCTAGGGGTCTGGGGAAAGTCTGCTATCGGTGATCATCAGACCAGACAAGGGTCGGTGGTTTAGTCCTTGGATAGAGACCTTCCTTTCAAACTCAGAATGCTGAATCCAGTCTAACTAGGTGATGTCATAAAACAAATGCAACGCACTCTCGTCCAACTCCCAGGGGCATAATTACCATGAGAATTAAAACAGAGAAAGGGACTTCACAGAAATCACTATACATTTATTTCATCCCCCATTTCATCACCGGAAAAGATCTCTACATGGCAAACAGCACCACTGATTTCTCTTGCATTCATCTTCATGATTGAAAATGACCCTTTACCCTGGCAAAACCAGCCCAGCTTTGCGGACCCATTGCCAAAATGAAAACTAATAAAAGCGGACGATTTTGGTTAGTGAAGGATATACTAAACCAGGAACAAACCTGTCAGCCAGTGGGTCCTGCTCAGACACACTCGGAGAATATTACCTTGATCTGACCTCCAAGCCCTCCCACGAAGATTCGTGTTGAATTGTTTATGTCCAGAACCTTGGCCATCCCAGGAGATTTGCTTGTTTTGACTGGTGGGTTCTCAGCTGAACTTAGTTCCTTTACACTCAGTGACCCCACGTTTCCAAACCTGAGGTCAAAAGGGTTGCAAGAGGAACATTAAACATTTTACATTGTTACATGTAGAAGCATGCCTCTCATACCCGCTCTACCTGCCTCTCCAGAGTGGCTCCTGCAACCTCCACCACCTGCTCTGCACTCCCAACTCTGCCTTAGTCCCCCAAATCAGGTTAAGCAGTTTTTGGGAAACAGACATTTCGTCATATTACTCCCCTATTTAAAGTCATTACTGAGTTAAGCTTCCTCTGAATAAAAATTACTCCTTTTGCTATGACACCACTTTTTTATATAGTGTCAATATTTCCAACAATGCCATCCACCCCCCCCCCACACACACACACAATATTACAGGGAAGGAATAACTTAAAGGAAGTTATTTCTGGGGCGGGGGCTTTAAGAGGAAGAATTTGGCTTTGTATTTGAATTTTAAGAAAGCACGTTTCTCATTTTCATGGCCCTCTCCCCCCTCTTCTGTTGCTTTTTCCTGAATTGTCTTCGGTGGAGGGAGCCATTTAATAAGGCTGGTAAATGGCTCCCCCTGGACTTAGACTTTCTAGAAATATGTTACAAAATAATCTGGGGGTTGGAGAGACAGCTCCCTGGCTGAGTCCTGGCTGCTCTTGCAGGGGACCTGGGTTCTATTCCCAGCACCCACATGGTGGTTCACAACCATCGGTAAGTAGAGTTCCTGTGAATCTGATGCTCTCTTCTGGCTTTTGAAGGCTCTGCACACCCATGGTGCACATACATATATAGAGACAAACACTCATATACATAAAATAAAAATAAATCTTAAAAGTGAAACAAGATAGACATGTTTTCCTTCTTACGACCCTTGCTTCTGGCAAAAAAAAGGATTATTTTAATTTTAAAAGACCCACCTCATTCCTATAGTTATTATAAACCCTGCATTGGTTGTTTATAATCCAACTTTACCAATGACTCAAACCTGCTTATGATATGTGTCACAAATGTGTTATAAGGTACGATAAAAGGAAGAAAGATGCTGGAGGACCTCCTCTGCTACCTGGTTATGTAGATGCTGTGCCACCTGTTGTCATTGATGGAGACATCTGGGAATTCCAACCTTGTGGACCCGGAGCCCAAGTCCCAGAGAAAGGCCACTTTTCCCCGCCGCATCTCCACTGCGAGAAAATCGGACTGTGGGGTCGGAAATGAGTAGGGATGAGTTACATATTGCTATTTACACAGCCAGCCCAATGCTTCAGTGCTCTTCTGTCAATAATAACCCCGGGGCTGGAGCGTGGAGATTCCTGAGGCAGAAGGCAGACCTGACATTAGTGTTCTTACAGACTGACCGTCCACTAGGCCTCTCGGAAAGCTCCCAAGAACATTCAAAGGATTTGTCACCAAGCAACAGGAGGGTTAGGCAAAGAAGGTTCTGGCTTCCTTTTCTTTCAGAAGGCACTGAGAGGTGTGGTGTGCATATTAAGACAGGAGCCACAAAAGGGAGTGAGCTCTGCTTCATGTCTCCTTTATGTCTTAACATCTCTTCCCTGACATCCCCAAGTCCCAAGGGCTTGGATCCCTCCTAAAAACAGCCAAAGGAGCAGTGGTCTTCTCTAGGAATCTCGTCATCTGAGGACCACAGGCAGCTACTTGGCAGGAGGAACGTGGGTGATGCCGGACAATCTGAGACTCACCTCAAGTCGACAGAGTCATTATTGGTACCCAAAGTGTACCAATAAGGTTGCAGATGGGGACCCTGGTCAGATGTGTTACTTTCCTACTTGTGGAGTTCTCTGTACGTGTGTGTGTCCATGTGTGTATGTAAGTTCACATATATGTATATTAGCATGGCATGTTCACAGGGAGGTCGGAAGACAGCCTCAGGTCTATGCCTATGTGCTATCTACATTTTGAAACGGCCCCTAGTATTCACTGACCTGTCCTCACTGACCTGGTACTTAGCTAAACAGACTAGGCCAGCTGACCAGGGAACCCCAGAGATCTGACAGCCTTTACCTGTCCAGTTTTGGAAACACAAATGCCCACCACAATGCCCAGGTTTTGTTTGAGTGGGTCCTGGGAATCAAGCTCAGATTCTCAGACTTACAGGCAAAACCTGTTTTATCCACAGACCTATCTGCCCAAACCTCAGGTGGTTACTTTTGCATTTATTTGAAATTCAACACGACAACTGTAGCAAAAGTTATCCCTGACGTCAGGGTGGTCACTGTGATGTGTCCACGAGAGTATCATCCCCCAGGAAACACCTGTATTCCCAAACATCTGGGTCGCTCACTTACACTGGTGCTGCTGCCAAGGTAGAAGAGAAGGTTGTCAGGCTCTTGTGTCTTAACGGTCAGCATCAATGTGTTATAGTTGGCAGAGGAAATCTGAGGCTGGTAGGCGCGAATGCAGTCTCTGTCCGCAGACACAGCAACCTTGATCTGACAGGGAAGAGAAAGCATCCATGACTTGTTGACACACAGGGACAGGTTTTCAGGATGCTGGAGATGCCCATCTACTGTGTCTGTGAAGCATTTCTTCTGTACATAATTCATAACACTTTTGGTGTCACAGAGCGAGACATTGCTGTTTAGATATAGGGCAGTCATTTAAATTAGGCTTTGCTTTATTTGTTTATTTAGAGACAGTGTCTCACTGTGTAGATCAGGCTGGCCTCCAACTGAAATGTATAATCCTCCTTTTCTCAGCCTGGGGTTACAGGTGTGTGTCACTATGAAGAACTAATTTTTCTTGGTTTTGGTTTTGTTTGTTTAAGATTTACTTGATTTTTTTTTGTACGTATGTGTGTCTATGTCTGGATATATATGCATGTGAGTGCAGTACTTCCCAGAGGCCAGAAGAGGGCTTCAAAGTTCCAGGAGCAGGAGTTACAGTCAGTCATGACCCACCTCCTGACCTGGGTTCCTATCTCCAGTCTTCCGCAAGAACAGCAAATGCTTTGAACTGCTGAGCAGTCTCTCCAGCCCTTTAGTTTTCCTACTTTTTTGTTTTTTGAGACAGGTTTTTTTTTTGTGTTAATAGCCCTGGTTGTAGACCAGGCTGGCTTCGAACTCACAGAGATCTGCCTGCCCTCTCTCCTTTAAGTGCTGGGATTAAAGGCATGTACCACCAAGCCTAGCTCCAGCCCTTTAGTTTTCAATAGGCTCAGTTACACAGGGAACTGTCTCATTTACATAAGAGTTAATCACTTGTTCCTGTGGACTTGTAACACCTGACCCACAAGTAGTTGTTGTGATATATTATTTTAACTAGGCAAAGATGTGTTACCTTTGTTTATGCAGTGGATTATTATGGTAACTGTGTAAAGGTGTGCTCTTTTGTTTATAATTCGTTTGTTTAATGATGTAAGGATGCGTTGAATTATGTAAAGGCATGCTGCATCTGTTCCACCTTGCCTGTCCTAAGGCACCTGATTGTCTAATAAAGAGCCGGACAGCCAATAGCTAGGCAGAGGGGGGATGGGCAAGGCTGGCAGGCAGGAAAATAAAGAGGAGAAGTAATCAAGGCTTGGGAGAAGGAGGAAGGAGAGAACAAGGGACACACCCAGGCAAGAAGCCAGGTAGATGCCAGGCAGATACACAGAAGCAGTGAAAGTAAGTTATGCAGAAGAAAGAAAGGTAGTAAACTCTGAAACAAAAGGTAGATAAAGAGAAACAGGTATATTTAAGTTAAAAGAGCTAGCCAGAAGTGTGTCTAAGCTAGGCGAAGCATTCAAAACTAATAAGTCTCTGTGTCATGATTTGGGAGCAGTTTGGTGGTCCAAAAGAAAATACCTGGTACAAGTATTTGATATCTCTCTTTCTTTCCTTTCCTTTCCTTCCTTCCTTCCTTTCTTTCTTTCTTTCTTTCTTTCTTTCTTTCTTCATCCCTCTCTCTCTCCCTCCCTCCCCCTTCCTTCCTTCCTTCCTTCCTTCCTTCCTTCCTTTCTTTTTCTTGACAGGGTTTCTCTGTGTATCTCTGGCTGTTCTGGAACTCACTTTGTAGACCAGGCTAGCCTCAAAATCATAGCAATCCGCCTGCCTCTGCCTCCCGAATGCTGGGATTAAAGGCATGCGCCACCATTGCCTGGTTGTGATGATCATTTCTTAAATAAATGCAGGGGTAATGTATTATTATATCACGAAATAAAAGCTATAAAGTGTTATTAACTATATATTGCTCTCTTCATAATTATCTGTGTATAGATTTTCTATTAATATCAATTCTTGATTAACCAAGTCTGCACTAACCATGAGATCTTGAACTATAAGTTTAGTTTATGTTGACTTAGGCTCTCCATGACACAGAGGGAGGTCAGAGCCCGTGTAAGCCTGCATCCCTTTATAGAAAGGCAGACTCTAAGAGAAACCAGAGTGCCTTTGTCTAGAAAACTGAGAAAGACCAAGCTGGGATCCAGGGGTCACACTCTTCCTTTCTAGGGACCCACACTGTGGCAACAGCACTCTCTCTCAGGGGTCCTACTATGTGCTTGAGAATGAGTGAGTTGACCCCCGGGTGGTTACTGAACGATTCCCCTACTTTGACCTCTCTGGCGTATCAGGCATTTAGTGAAGTAGACTTGTACAGCATCTGTATGCATTCAAACTGTTTTCTCAGAGACCTGGAGGGCGAGGCCCACGCTGCTCAATCTGGAGAATACCCCCACCATTAAAAATTAATTGGTGAATGGAAGGAACAACATCAGATGGAACCACTCAATGGCCACTCAATTCTATACATAATTCATAACACTGCATAACTTACTTTCATAGCAGGAAGGTTAAGCTATGATCAGGCATTAACCATAAATTCCCATAAAGTCAGGACAGCTTTTTCTTAAGAATCTTTGAAATACACTAAACATGAGCGGGATTCTAAGAAAAATGGTTTAACTATCCCAAGAGGAGCCTAAGAGGACATGGGGTTATCGAGAACTGGAAAGTTGGGGCGGCTGAGCCCATGATTTGTGAGCAGGAGCCCAGGACCTGTGAGCAGGAGCCCACGATTTGTGAGCACGAGCCAGGCTCTGGGAGTCGTGCTATCACAAGCCACAAGCCCAGCTCACCGAAGCTGCCTGTTTGCGGGCCCGGCTGATCAGAAGCTTGATCTCCGACAGGTTTCGGCTCAGGTTCTCTTCCAGCGATTTCATAGGCTTCAGTCGATCGAATAAGAGATTGGCTTGCATTTCCATGTCTTTCATTTTCCTTCCAGCCAACAGAGCTGATGAAGACAAGGAGGAAAGGGGTGGCAGGAGAGTTAGGCAGGAGGGAAAGCAGGGAAGGGCAGTGCTCATTATTAAGGCACCGGGTAAGACAGGACAGAGTGATCAAACCCCGGAATACATGAAGAATGAACACATTGGCAATGTGCATTTCCAGGGCCCCTCTCCTTCACAAGTGGGAATCTACATGGTAGGACATTTGCATTCTGCATCCTTGTGCCCCCCCCACCCCCTGGCTCTCTCCCAATCAGCAGGCTGCTGGCTTTCAAAAGAGGGAGGAGGCCCACCGCCCACCAACGTACTGGTCATTGAGGAGCTATGCAGAAGGTCATTTGTCTCCTGCACTGTGGCATTCACTCTGGACAGGTCCCCTGATGTGTTGACAACCCCCAGGCTTAAACCCAGGACTTCCTCTAGCGTCCTCGCCGCACTCTGGTTGGCAGCTGCAGCCAGCTCTCTAGCTTTCCTCCCCTTCTCTCTCAGACCTAAAATAAAGACACGGACAGTCACGCACCCTGCTGGGACAAGGGTAAAACTACAAGCGTCGTTTTACACAGAAACACATTCCAACCATCGTTTTTTCCTGTTGACTACAAAACAAGGCTTCTTGCTTTGTTAATGTCAGTTAAGGCTGCACGTTCCTATGGTCCATCTATCACCCCATTAAAGAACCAATGAAATAACTTGGATACTTAATTCCCTTGAATATGAGTTTAATGGCACAGTGTGACTACGAAAGCAGTGGCTAGTGGCCATGGTCTTAGTCTAGTTCTGGGGTGATAAACCGAAGGGACTTTAATTACTTTGTGTATTTATTTAGTGTGTGCACATGTATGTGTGAACGTTCATGCACTATGGTACACATACAGAAGCCAAAGTACAACGTGTGGGAGGGGGTTTTCCCTTCCAATGTGTGGGTCCAGAGATGAAAGTCAGGTCTCTAGGCTTGGCAGCAGGGGCATTACAGCCTGAGTCATCTCTCCAGCCTCAGGCTTCTCTAGTTAGTCCCTTTCTGTAAACCACATCGTCACCTCCACGTCACTTCCTGTCTGGATAAGGCTCTGGAACTGAAGCCTGGAATCAAGGGGGAAGTGGCCGTGGCTGGACAAAGTGGTGTTAAAGACACAGCCTGGACTGGCTGCTACAAGGAACAGCAGCACAGGGAGGACATGGATGCTAAAGGAAAAGGAACTCTGTTATTCCAGAACCCCTGGGTGAGGACGTCTTCATGGAGCTGTTATTCACTTGAGAATGCCTCAGCACACAGAGCAAAACAGCCATCCCGGAAGAAGCCGTATAAAAGTATACGGCAACCAAGCCAGGCATGGTGGCACACGCTTGTAATTCCAGTACCCAGAAGCAGGCACAGCATGATCATGAGGTTGGTGCCAGACTGGGTTACATGGTAAGATCCCAGAAAATAAGCGAGAAAATCCGTAGGCAGTTCTGCCCTTCTCTCTGAACTTCTCTGTAAGTTGGAACAGGCCCAAATAAAAATGTGTTTTACTAAAATAGATGAAGGACAACTTTCCTTGGGGGTGGTGAAAAGAAAGGAAAAGAGAAGTTCCCAGGTGAGGAAGCACCAGGTGAGTTTTTGAAGCAAACAAGGGGACAGGGCCATGTACGCAATGCAGAGAACGCCACTCACTGGGTTATGACTCAAACTTAAAGTGCTGGAGAACCATGTGCTTCCAAACCATCAGCGTTCAAGGATGAACAGGCTGACTTTACCATGTTTCCTCGCCTAAGGGAGGAAGATCACAAAATAAAAATTCCTACTCTTGTCACATTCACAGTGAGCATGGTACCCCATCCAAGGAGAGGCATTAACCTTCTCTTTTCTTCTTGACCTCTTTGGAAGGTCCCTCTGTCCTTGAAGTGCTGCGTCAAACCCATTTTCAAAGTCAGTAACTAACATGGTTACCAAAGGCCGTAAATCTCTTCAGAGTGTAATCATAACCCTCGAAGGAGTGCGAACGGAGGCACCTGGTTTAAAGCGGTTCGTGGTTTTCACCTCTAAGTCACACTCCTTCGCAAGCTGGCACTGAACCAATCTTGGTCTCACTTCCGACCGTAGTTCCTAAGGAGAGTTTAGGCAGGTCTTCCTCATGCTTACGTGTAACACTTTTCCAACGAGAAGGTAATCACACCATGTTTCCGCTTACCTCCAGGGATTTCTCTGAGCATGGAGAGGGAGTTGTTGGTCAGCCTCGTGATGTTATCCACACTCTCTTGAAACTGACTCGTGAGATTTTTCAGCTCATCTAGCTTCAGTGTGATACCTGTGTGAAGGGGGAAAGAAAGGTCCACGTTGGGTTAGTGTGCTGGCACGCTGCCTAGGCAACAGCTTGATCCTTCCTCATCCATCTACAGCAACACGGAGAGTTTTCCCAACAATTCTTAGCAATAGTCATTGCTGATACTGGGTTTGGTTGGTCTGATCCTTTCGTCAATGTTGCTAATGCCTTTTACACTATTACTTGTCCTTGAATTTTGTGCCTAAGCTCCTGAAAGCACAAAGGCGAAGAAATGTTTAAACTGTCAGATTTCATGATTTTTCTCCCCATGCTGGAACCCGCCACCTTTCTCGTCAAGGCTGTCAAACCCTGATGGTGGTCCCCAACCTGTCACCTCTGACCAATCAGCTCTTTTCAATTCCCTCCACCTACTGAGTCTGGACTCATCTCCACTTTCTTCAGTTTTCATTTACACTGTTGGATCAAAACTTTTACAGTCTCTGTTCACAATGTGAAACCACAGCTAGAATTCCGAACACATGAGGAAAGCATGGAATTATAATCGCCAAGAATCCAGGGTTCAGTGTACCTTTCCCTGTGCAAACTGAAGCCAAAGCCCGTCGGCCTTTATGATTGAATTGGTGAACAAGAACTTTGAAAATGTGACATTCAGAGGACAGGGGAGTTTCTAACTTGTCTCCTTACAGAGAAACAAACAAAAGTGCCCAGGCCCAAACCCTTGGTTCAGTCAGCTACAGTTGGGCCTAGCTCTTGATTCCGACAGTTCATGGAGCTACGGGAGGGTCTAATGCTACCTCTACAAACTACCTGCATCAATGTTGAGAAGCAGATTATACTAGCCACCAAAAATCCCATGCCTGCATATTTTCTCACATAGAACAGATTCTTGACATTTTGTTATGCTCTTTCATGTCCCAAGTGATTGCTTGCTGGAATTCTTGAACCGTATAGGTATTTATGGGAAAGGGCTTATCATTTATGATTTAACCCAGTAACATTTCAATGAGGGCCTATCAGGTTCGAGTCAGATGAAAAATATAAAGATGGCACTGGATAGAGCCCCTTTCCTCAAGGATCTGGGAGGCTTGAGAACAAAAGAGAAGCACCCCCACATCCACCAGGAAGAACAGCGGCAGTGCCAACTCGGGCCACCCCTGGAATTTGGTCATAAGGAAGGCTTAAGTACAGAGAAGCGTACACGTTCAAGTAAATGACACTAGAATAAGATTGAGAGCCACACGAAGTTGAGATGAGACGAAATTATTACATTAAGGAGAGAGAGACACGAGGAGCTTCAAATTGCTCTAGGAAGAGATTGATCTCTGAGGATGCTCATCACCACGTGACCACTCATCCCGCTCGTCCAAATGCAAACTGACCTTGCTGCTTCCTCCTGGCACTGACGCTTTCCTTTAGAAACCTGGAAGTGCTCTGCAGAACTGCGTTCCCCTGAGAAACCAGGGGTTCCGAGATCTGAAAAACAGAACAATTCACACATAGTAACCCCCCCGAGAGAAAGCAGCCCTATTGGAAGATCAACGGCCAGCTTCCAGAACAAAAGTCCACCTCAGAGCCAGAGGGAAAATTCAGTGTTTGAGAGGAAGAACACAGAGACGTGGTTACGTATATAAAGAAGGAACTTGGCCGTTATAAAACTGTTAGTGGGTAACGGACGGCATCAACGTCTTTATCAGAAGAAACTGAGGTTTTCCTTTGTCTTTAATTGCAGTCATTAGTCTTCACAAAGAAGCAAAAATGACTTAAAAACATAGGTGAGATGGTCCAATGTATTTCTAACTATCTAGAAGGCTGGGGCAGGGGGCTCACTTGAATTCAGGATTGAAGGCCAGGCTGTACTGCATAGTGAGACCCTGTTTTCTCAAAATGATTTAAGAATTAAAGGGCATATAATATGCCGGGGAAAAAAAAACAAAAAATACAAACAGTCTCCACAAGAAAAGAACGTAGGTAAACATAGTTGAGCCACTGAGTGTATGCTCAAAAAACTCTAGAGTAGTGATACTCAACCTTCTTAATGCCACAACCCCTTAATACAGTTCCTCGTGTTGTGCTGATTTCCGTTGCAACCTCATACTGTAATTTTGGTGCTGTCGTGAATCGTCATGTAAAAATCTGTATTTTTCCGATGGTCTTAGGTAACCCCCATGGAAAGGATGTTCAACCCCCCCCCCCCGGGGTAGTGACCCACAGGTTGAGAACTGCTATTCTAGAAGCCATCCAAGGAATGCAGAAAAGGAAGATGCACAATGAAGCCCTTGGCTATCTCTCACCAAGGCTGTCTTATTCGCGGTCTTGTGAGCATCAGCGGCCAGTCTCTCTGCTTCTTCCATCATGATCTGAATGTTGGCGTGAACGTGGGCTGCGCTGGTGGCGTTCAAAGACACGTTTCTAACATTTTCAAGGTCACTATCAAGTAAGCATTATGTAGAGACGTTATTAAAAAAAAAAACGAATTAGTGGAGTCACTCACGAATACAGTGGGTGCCTCTACTGAACTTGAAAGCTTGCTAGTTTCTTTCTTCTTAGGAAAGAAGCCAGAACTAGGGATCAATGGCTTCCCCTCCATACACAGAAGACATGCCTGAGAAGCTGCCTGTCATGACAACAGCTTTTAATCAACACAAAGTCATGATGACCATTTACCTTAGTGAGCCATCATCAGTTCCCACCATCTGTCCCCCACTTTCCATGTTAAGTTCAAGGTACGTGTTGGGGTGCCCCTGCATGTGTGCACTGTGTATAATCGCTCTTGCAAGCCATTTAATTTTCAAAAAGCTTTCTGACCACAGGAAGGGGTGTTGAGGTGGTTCCCAAAGGCTGTACCCCAATTTGATGAGATTCGCCTAGCTTTCAGATAATATGTCAATCAGTTGAACTTCATTCTAACAAGCAGGTGAAAGGTTTAGGAATTTGTCCACTGGCCAGGGTATGACTTCACTAGCACTATGGGGACAATGAACCGTGACAAGGAAGCACTTCATTTTCTCGCCAACCTTCTCGAACTGAGCAATTCCCATCCCAGACATCAGCAATTACTGTCTGGACAGGAAAATCCAATGATTTATAAATTAAAAATAAGTTATTTAATGTTGACTATCATACTCAAGTTGCTTTTACTACTCTTAGATTAAATTATAAAGATTTTAATCTAACCGTAAATGGAGCCCAAATTTCTTCTCTTTACGGAATGATTGAAGAGGATACAGAGAAGCAGAGGCTCTATCTCCATTCTCTGTGACTGGCTGCTATGGTACTCATGGCCACTCAATTCAGCACATAAATTAGGCGATCATCTATTGGGTCGGTCTTAATTGCTTGTGTTAAGTAACCTATTCATGACACTGTTTCTCGATGCCTATTTTCCACATTCATCCTTTATAGCAAAGTTTAAAGTAATAAATTCACCAAATAATTAACACCCCAAGATTAGCTATGCCTCCTGGCCTAGACTAGGGGGCTGAGTCAGGAGGATCACATATGCAGAGCTAGCCTGGGCTACACAGTGAGTTCTAAGCAACTAGTGAGAGCTTGTCTCAAGATAAAAGTATGACAAGGACTGTGGACATAGCTCCGTGTTACAGTGATTGCTTGGCATGCACGAAGCTGTTGATTGGTTCAATACCCAGTATTGTAACACTTTCTCTCTCTCTCTGTCTCTCTGTCTCTCTCTCTCTGTCTCTCTCTGTCTCTCTCTCTCTCGGAAAAAACTGTAAATCCCAAGCCATAACCCAAAGAACTGAAGTCGGGGAAGGAAGAACAAGGTACAAGACACCAGTATTTGATGTGGTGCCCTAAGTTGGCACGTGAACTTGGTCTCTCAGCAGTTAGTTAAGCCACCCCTTGAGCTACCATCCCAAATCTGCTTTAACTAATAGTTGCACTTATTGCATAAACTTTTCCTCACCTTGTTAAAAATAAAGCAAAGCTACAGGCCAGCAAGGTTCCTAGACTTACTTATACTTATTTACACTTATTTAACTTAGGGCAGTGCTCAAGAGCCTGGTACTTTAACTCCTTTGGATCTGATGCCCTCTTCTGGTCTCTGTGGGTGGCAGCACACGCGGTACCTCACACACACTTTTGGAAAAATAATTATATTACAATATTACAAGCATAGACCACCAGGAGGCAGATAATGCCGGATACGGTTCTTTGAGCACTGGCAAAGAGACTCTCAGCACTTCTACAGGTGGAGCATGGGCAGCCACATCCTCAATTTGAATCTCGGACTCCATGAACACAAGATGTGTAGAGAACACAGTGTTCTTGTGCATCTCGTACACAGAGCGCTTGAGCACTGTAGGTACTTAGAAAAGCCTTGCTAGCCTGTCATGCAGCACAGTGTTCTGTCTGCATTTCCCCATCATAAATGCATGCCTGCAGTAAAGCTGGCAGATGCAGGAGGGAATCTAAATTGCCACACAAGTAAAATACGACCCTCAAATCTTCCATGCACAATGCTTGGTTTGAAGGCATGAGCACTTTCCTACTGTTTCCCAGAGTCCGTGTGAAAAAGGCAAGCATAGTCATTTATAATCCCAGCACTGAGAGACAGCGCTTACGAGCCAGCTAGCCTAGTGAGTTCCTGGTCACCAAGACACTGTTCTAAAATGTGTGTACAACATTAAGGATGACCTCAAAGATTGTCCTATGGCATTCACATGTGTGTCTCCTAAGTAGGCATGGATCTACATATACATACACACATATGCATAGGCACACAAACACAGCATCAAAGTGATTCAATGCTGTCATCCAAAAACCCACCCTCGCCCTGGTCGGTGGGTTGACAAGCACTTCCTGGATTATGAAAACTCTGCACCCCTACCTGTCGAAAACACCTGCAAGGCTCTGCAGCTCAGAGGCATGGCTCTCAGCTCTGTGGACCAGGTCACGAGCTCTTCGTTTGGACATCTGCATGACCAGCTCATCGACGTGGCTCCGGAGCTTACTGGTCCACAAAAGGAGCTCATCTCTGTGCCGCTCCAGCTGCTGCATGGAGAAATGGAAACGTAAATAAATGCATGCTGATTTGCTAGTGTGCATGTATACACATGAATGAGGTGTGTAGCTACTCTGGACACTGGTATGGCTGCCCAAATTGGCACTTACCGTGAAGGTGTCTTGAACAGTATCCACGTGAGCGGTGGCGGCATCTACCCATTCTCTTCCTTTGGCGACGAGCTTTGAGGTCAAGTTTTGTTCTTCTTGAACATTCAGCTTTTTCTCCTGCATCAAAAAAATCATCAATTAAGGATATACAATGAAAGCAAGCCAGCTTCTGACTTTGGCACCAAGTGTCACCGGCTGAAACCAGGAGCCAGGTTCCCTTTGTCAGAGGCTAAAGCTGGCACTGTTTACAAACACACTTAAGCAGTGAGCGTCCTAATTGAGGAGGAAGGAGCTACTGAGACTCACGCTGAACTCTTTCAGGTTGGCCTTGACGAGGAGCAGCAGGCGGTTGCTCTCCTGGGTCTTGGTCTCAGCTTCCCTCAGGAGCTCCTCTGCCGCCTGCACTTCTTCGCTGTGGTTTGAAAGGAGGCCACTGGCTGCCTCCTTCAATGCCTTCAGCTTTTCCTGGGGCTTCTGGAACCTCTTCTGAATTCGTGACAATAACTCTTTAGCGGCCCTGATAAAGAGAAATGGTTCACTTAGGAAATAACACTTGGGTCTTGAAACCCTAATAAGAGATTTTCGAATGATCATAGTTCCTTCTAGGAATATAGAGTGACTTACTTCTTGTTTGTTTTTTTTTTTTGTTTTTATTTATTTATTTAGACAGGTCTTGACTATACTCCTTAGACTGGTCTTTAACTCAAAAATATTCTCCTGCCTCAGCCTCCCTCATTGTTAT
>NW_004949118.1:5469353-5477060 GCF_000317375.1 Microtus ochrogaster | reverse complement strand
AAAAAAAAAACCACAAGCCAAGGAAATTATAGAAACAGAAATCATGCGAAAACGATCAGGAACCACAAACACAAGCATGGACAGGAGAATATAAGAGATGGAAGAGAAAATCTCAAGCACTGAAGATACAATAGAGGAAATAGACTCATCAAGAGTTTAACCCAACATATCCAGGAAATATGGGACACCATGAAAAGACTAAATCTTAGAATAATAAGTATAGAAGAAGAAGTTCAACTCAAAAGCACAGAAAATATATTTAACAAGATCATAGAAGAAAACTTTTCCAACCTAAAGAAAGATATGCTTATGAAGATACAAGAAGCTTACAGAACACCAAACAGACTGGATCCAAAAAAAGTCCTCTAGCCACATAATAATCAAAACACTAAACATACAGAGTAAAGAAAGAATATTAAGAGTTGCAAAGAAAAAAGGCCAAGTAACAGATAAAGTTAGACCTATCAGAATGATACCAGACTTCTCATTGGAGACAATGAAAGCCCGCTTAGGAATGCAGGAAGCTGCTGTGGCAGGCTGCCCAGCATGGACTTACCTGAAAGGGGGGCGGTGAGGACAGGTACACGGGGTGCAGTCTCCAGGCAACCCAATCACCTTCCCATAGAAGCCGGGAGCACACATCTCGCAGTGGTCACCAGCCGTGTGGTCGCGGCAGTTCTGAAGGTCAGCATTTCAGTGGAAGAGAGAAGCGATGGGAAACAGTCAGATATGACTCTCACCAGGGAACAGCTTTTTAACCAAATGAGTTTCACATCAGCAAGCATTCTTTAATGCTTAAGGAAGATGGGGTATGTTTCTTTATATTTTCTAGAATTCTGGAGGCTTTTCCAGATCTGTGGCCTTTATTGACCATAAGATTACATAAGCCTAGAAACTGCTAATACATTCTCCTGGAGGAAAACAGACCCAGGACACCAATGCAGTCAGGACTGAGATCCTTAGAGCTAAAGTAGATGGAGATCAGTGGTGTGCCCATGGGTCTTTAGGGCTTCGTGTGGTTGGTACGAGAAAAGACTCATACATGTGGGTGCTTGCCCCCAGTTGTTGGTGCTGTTTAAGGGGAGTTATTGAATACGGAGCCTTGATGGAGGAAGCAAGTCACTGGGGGTGGCCTTTGAGAGTTTAAAGTCCTGCCCCATTCCTAGTTCACTCTCTGCTTCCTGTGTACAGTTGACATGTGATCCCTCAGCTTCCTGCTCTGCCCACCTGCTGCCATGACTTCCATATGGCAAACATAGGACTCCCCCTCTGGAACTGAAAATCAAAATAAACTCCTCCTTCTGTCTCATCGCAGCAGCAGGAAAGGCACTAATCCAGGATTCCATATTCACAGGCAGAGAGAGAAAACAGAAAAATAACTAATGTAGGATCCGACATTCACATGCAGGGAGCTGCGGTGGCAGAAGAGAACAGGCAGGTGGCTTGGGAAGCAAACCAAAAAGGGAGGAAACTCGTGGTCACAGAGTGCCACCAGCAGGTTCTTGTAACAAGCAAATGAACAACAGTTAAGATTTTATGCCATTAGTTGAACCAGCGACCTTCAAATTAGAAGATCTTGTAGATGCATCTCTAAGCTCAGAGTGCAAGCGATTCCCGTCACAGGTCTATTTAAAATCTCTGCTGCTCGGTTCCCCACTATTTGCTTGGCAGCTGTGCACAGGGCTCCACGTATGATGAGGCCAAAGAGGAACAACAGCAAAGCAGAGACCCCGCACAGCTGGTCACCCCTGTTCTACCAAGTCCCTCAGTAGCAAGAAATGACAGAGCGAGAAATCGCTACCAAAAATGTTTTTAAAAAGCCTATTTTTACAGACTCTTTGCAACTAGAAAACACCCTTTCATTTAAAAGTTTTATTCCTTTTTCATCTGATAAAGATAGGTTTGATTAGGATCCGCTCAACCTCCCAAATGGGTCTCCCTTCAGAAGAACTATCTGCACTCTCTTCAAAAATAAACTGTAATAAATACTCGTTTCACCAACATGGCACAACACAGACAAGGACCGAGTACTAGATGATGAGCTAAGATGGAACAGCTCTAGGCGTTGGCCCTGTTGACTGTCAACCCCAGCAAGATGAGCATGAAGTGCTTCCCTTAGCAGACCATGGATCCTGGCTTCCTGGGGCCTGCTGTCCTACAGAACGAGCCACCCCAGAGAGTAGGGGAGAAACAAGGACCAGCTACTGAGGACTAGAGTGAGGGAGGCATCCATGGCAGAGGGAGACACAGACACAAACCCTGCCAGTTTCCCCGTGACAGGAGGAGGAGGAGGTTTCAATGTCTTTGAGACTGCGATGGCGGCAGCCATGTGGCAAGGACCAGCTGGAGGGTCTGCCTGGTTCCTGGCTGTCTTTCGGGTCATGCTGATCACTCAGTGTAAACCGAGGTCAGTTCCCAAGCAAACATACCAGACACTGCCCAGTTTCAGGGTCACAGACATCACTGTGGTTGTTGCAATTGCAGGGCACACAAGGAGCCAGCAGAGGGCGGGGTCCCCAGCCACCGCTTTCTGGGAGCTTCCCTCTGTGGTACCCAGGAGCACAGTCCTACAAGGAGGCAAAAGGGACAAGAAAGTGGACACTGGTTAAAAGCTGAGCAAAGGTAAATACTCTTCAGCAAAGACAGGTGGCTAAGGAGCTCATGAGAAGGGCAACACCACTATTAGAAAGAAATGCAGATGAAATCCACAGTAAGAGCTGAGCATGGGGACTTAGACATACAATCCAGCTGGGGTAAACTGAGGCAGAAGGACTCCTGTGAATTTCAGTCTAGCCTGGGCTACACAGTAAGTTTCAAGCTAGCCTAGGCTACAGAGTGAGACACTGTCTCGAAACACTCCCACCAATAAAACAAGTGTCCTGCTCATCACAAGACCCATGTCTCCAACCAAAACAGTGAGCAGAACAAGCATTGAGGAGAAAGTGGGGTGCTCGTGCACAGCTGGTACGGAAGAAAGGCAGTGTGCAGTCCTCCAAAATTAAAAATGGCACTAGCCGTGCCTAACAAGGCTACTTCACACTCCCTTCCTCCACAGAGCTATTCACAAAAGCAGCCCACATCCCCACAGAGGAATGGACCAATGGGCAAAGTGAATGTGTCCAAGTGACAGTATAGTATTCAGCTTTAAAAGGGAAGAAATCTCAGCATGTGTGAAACACGTGCTGAGCAAAAACGAAAGTCACAAATGCAGATACACTGCAGGGTTCCTTATGTGGGGAACTTGGAGCAGAGGCAGACAGAAGAAAACAGCAGATGAGGGGCTGGAGTGAGGGGCAGGTGGTGGCTGCACAGACACAGTTTCCATCTGGGAAGAGAAAGAAGGCTATGAAGGACAACTGTCTACAGAACCATGGGAACACCCTTGACATTGCTGACTTCCACACTTAAAAGTTGGTGGAGACAATAAGTATGAATTTATGTGTATTTAAATGAAAACTTATATTTTTTAAAGCTCTAAAAACAATAAAAAGTGACACTATAGATGTTCATACATTCCATCCCCTGGGCTGGATTGCTGTAAATGAACACACTTCAGCTGGAAGCCAGGAAGCAGATGCGAACTGGAGGCTCCTTACCTGACAGGAGAACCCCGTGGTGCCAGGAGGACAGACACAGTGCTCTAACAGGGACGCGATCGCTCCCCCAGGGGGCAGCTCTCCAGCCTTCCTGCCAACCTCCATGGAAATATTGGCAATTCTGAGCCACCATTGGGAAAAGAGGTGAGGGAAGAAGCGTTAACATGTGAGACACTTCCAGAAACCCCGCACATACATGGTTTAACATTTGCATCTGAGGCCCATCATGTGGGGTCGTTCAGCTCACAGCCAAAAAACACCTTAGCGTGCAGGAGTGTGCGGTTGCAGAAAAAGGCCACAGCCAGCATGTCAGAGCCTGACTGCCTTCAAGCCGCTTGTCTTGGGTGCTCTGTTACAGCGACAAAAAGTTGACTAAAAAGCTATTAATGTTTACCCAGGTTTGGCTAAAGAATAGAGATGCATCTATTAATAAAGGTGTCAGTAGGGTGAGGGGACAAACCTTCCAGTTCTCGGCCAGATACTGAAAATATTCAAAGCTCTAGAAACGGTAGTTCTTAACCTGTGGGTTATGACCCCTTTGAGACGGTTAAATCCCGTCACAGGGGTTACCTAACACTATTAGAAAACACACATGTTTACATTACGATTCATGACAGTAGCAAAATGACAACTGTGAAGTAGCAACAAGAATAATGTTATGGTTGGAGGTCACCACAGCTTGAGGAACTGTATTAAAGGGTCTTGGTGTTGGGAAGGCTGAGGACCACTGGTCAGGAACCACAGCATGAGGAACTGTATTAAAGAGTCTCAGCGTAGGGAAGGCTGAGGACCACTGGTCTAGGGGCTTGCCATTACCTGCTCTGCTGTAATCCTTGACCGTACGATGCCTTGATGAGGATATACTCAATATTGCTCAGAACAGACATGAAGTCGGAGTGCGTAACGTGCTCTTCGGACACAGAGTTAAAATATTTCCAAAACTCCTGTGGATGAGAAATATGTTCGATTAAATTGAGAGCTCAAATTGTCACAGACCGACAGCTTTAAAAAGAGAACATGGCTCTTTCTTAAGTGACTTCAGGCATGAGCCCTGCTCAGGTTGATGAACTGACAAAGAGGTGCTGTGACGTAACGAGCAGGTGGCATACAGGGAGGATGTGCTGTGACGTAATGAGCAGGTGGCATACAGGGAGGATGTGCTGTGACATAACCGAGCAGATGGCATACAGGGAGGATGTGCTAGCTAAAGGGATGAGATGCATCTTAGGCAGGACACACGATTTCATCATCTCACTAGGAACAGTATATAATTTAGAGCTAAAAAAGACTTTCTGGAATTTTCCATTTAATTTATCTGGCCTTCAGTTGAACTTGCGTATCTAAAGCTGTGGGCAGCAAAGCCGTGCTTTTGTGAGGCCATGAAGTGTCAATCACGCTTAGAACTCTTGATAAGCTCACCGGAGCTTAGACCAGGGCCTTCTTGCTGTCATTTATTACGCTCTACACTTTTGTTACCTGACAGCCAAGTTCACATCCTTAATGAACACACGTATGTGGAACAACCACACATTACCTCTTTCATTCCCACGTCGTAAGCCTGTCTCACTCCATTCTCTGGCGCTGGGGCATCCATATAAATGACGTGCTTCCTGGCCCGACCTCCTTTGATGAGAACTTGAGGTTCGTAATTGGATGTGCCGGAGCCATGGGTAGAGTAGAAAGCCACACTGTACCGCAGTTTCCCTCCGTAAGCCAAGAGCTAACAAATGACAAACTCGTGTTATTCTGGTGATGCAGCCTTGGTTTAAAACCAGACGTTTTGTGGAAAGCTTGCCATTATACAAAAGGCATTACATGTTATGATGTATCCAATAATGAACATGCATTCTGGGATCAGCCTTCTAATCTGCACATTAAAGGTCTATGAGATAGAACAAGGCTAAGCTTCCCAGTGATTCCACCAAAGGTAGTGTCGCCAGACACCACCTGTGCACACTGGGCAAGGATTCTAATTACTTTCAGGCTCCTTTGAATTAAAGTCACCCTTATCTATACAACCACTGGAGATTTATAAAATTTAAAGATCAAAGTGAGTCTGCAGGGTGGAGAGGATCAGTTACCCTAGCATTCAAGACGCTGAGGCAGGAGGATGGAAAATTTGAGGCTATCTTAGACTTACACACTGAACCCTATCCCAGGAAACTCAGCATGATACAGAGATCAGATTGAATTAGAAGGAACGGCTCTCAAAGCCTGCAACCGCCCTTTCATAGGTCGGTGCTCACCAACCGACCGCTGTTCGCCCCAGGGCACACCTAGCGCTGAGGAGCACATTCAGCAGCTACTAGTAACTACAGTATAGGCTTCTTGAATTATTGCTTTAGAAGGAGAAAAAATAATGTGAACTAAGGAAACCATAAAAGATTTACAAATCTAAACATCTGAAGACCCATACCTCTGCAGGGGTTTTCTTTTTTTATTTATTTATTAAAGATTTCTGTCTCTTCCCTGCCACTGCCTCCCATTTCCCTCCCCCTCCCCCAATCAAGTCCCCCTCCCTCGTCAGCCCAAAGAGCAATATCAGGGTTCCCTGCTCGGTGGGAAGTCCAAGGACCACCCACCTCCATCCAGGTCTAGTAAGGTGAGCATCCAAACTCTGCAGGGGTTTTCTATAAGTGCTGGATGTCTCCACCCTCACTCAGAAGAGCCATTGAGTAGCCAGTCCTTTAATGATGGGCAGAAGCAGGCACTCTGATTTTCTCTCTGGGAAGGGAATGGGCGGGGCTGGCGTGTGCTCACCTGATCTCCCTCAAACTGCTTTGGAAGCCGCCAGTAAAATGGCTCCCCATGGACATGCTGGCGGACAGCCTCTGCATCCAGCAAGGTGTCAGGGTCCTGGAAATGCACGCCTTCAACCGTGCCCTTGAGGTTGCTCTGGGAAACCACATGCAGGAGGAGCTGATCCGGGGCAAGCATTATCTAGGTACGGAAAGAAGAAAGACGCACTTCAGGATAAGTACCCAGGACTCCGTGGGTAACAGTACTGGTGGTGTAAGGATGAGGACCCATGATGTACCAGCATTCATTCAAAACACTGGGTGAGGCTGCATGTGTGCCCATACCCCAGTACTATTGGGTACAGAGAAAGGATAACTGTGGTTCACAGGCCGCTAGCCAACTCCAAGTGCAGTGCAAGACCCAGGCTCGAGGGACTATAGTGGAAAGTAATAAAGCAGGGATACACACACTTGCATGCACCCACTACACACACATGCACACACTCATTCACACACACACACATATGTATGCACGAATATATGCATACACACATGAACACACACAAATACACACACACACACACACACATTTAAGAGCCCAGATCTGATCTGTTAGATCCCCGTGTAGTCCACAGATGAAGTAGCATCATTTTAAGGCTAGAGATGAAAGCGTTTTCCTTTAGATTGTATATCTGGATCAGGAAGACCTGAAGCACTGTGCTTAGGTTGAAGCTATTGCTCCCCTGGAGCAAGTGTCAATGACGGTAGGTACTTCTTGGAGATGTTGCACTTGTTTCTTTTTTCCAGGAAAAGCTTTCGATGGACCAGCTGAAGGTTGGCATAGAAAGCCTTTAGCTGTTTACGTCATTGGATGGCAGAAGTTCTCAAAGCACTCTGTATGGCCAAGCAAATCACTATCCTACAATTTCTATTGTCTTTGCTCCCTCCCAATGTCCACTTGACTCTCAAAGGTGAGAGAAGGCTAAGACCCTTTCAACTGTCTGTAAGGGACTTACCGGAGCCCTCACATACCCCTCCAACTCTGAACAGAGCTGGGACAGACCAAAGCAGAAGCATGGGCTGCAGCCTAGGGGGTTGTCAGTTTGCAAGGCAAAGGTGCCGGCTCGGCACTCACTGCACTGGAGTCCCAAGACATTCTCCTAAAGAAAAAAAAAGAAAGAAATTAACATCTGAAAAAGAAGAGATGTGATTCTATATATACATGGATACAAACGAATAAAAACACCACTGACTTTCATGACTTACAAGCATTGTTCAACTCAATCTTCTAGGCCACATCCCTAACTGAAGCTTGTGACCATTAGTTCTCTCTGACACCAGAGCTCCCCAAGTATTACTGAGGATCAAAACTG
>NW_004949118.1:5454531-5466638 GCF_000317375.1 Microtus ochrogaster | reverse complement strand
CCTTTTACAGGGGTCACACATCAGATATTTACATTGCAATTCATTACACTAACAAACCTCTAGTTATGAAGTAGCAATGAAATAATTTTATGGTTGGGGTCACCACAACATGAGGAAATGTATTAAAGGGTCACAGCATTAGGAAGGTTGAGAGCCACCGCTCTAATGCCATCAAGTCCTCATCATCTGCCAACTGTTGTGTTAGATGTGACCCTCGGTCCTTGCAAAAGTCTCTGAATGCTGACTGCCATCAAGGTCTCAAAAACCAAGACTAGGCTCACACAAGCAGGTGGGGACCCAGGACCAAATGCTTGTATCTAGAAACAGAAAAAGGGTATGGGAACCCGCTGTAAAGACAAGAGAAAAGTAATGTCACAGAAATTATTCTGACATCAAGGAAGGTCACAGAGAAGGCTTTACAGGGAACATAAGGAACTCGAGAGCTTACGTGTACAGCCACCATCCTGGTACCCATAGAAGCCGTGTGAACACCTGTTGCATGTTTTCCCACTGACGCCCGGTACACAGGGACACTGGCCATCCTCTGTGCAGTTGTCTGATGTGGAGCCCTCCACACTGCAGTTGCAGGGCATACAGCCACGCCCTGTGTCCAGCCCATAAAAGCCAGGCTATGTCACAAGAGAGGAAGGATCTTGGGTTAGTGGCATATGCACACACTGGAATGTTCTCCACGTCACACACAGAAGATGTTCCACAGACTCATCATGTTTTCAGCACATGTCTGTTCCTGAGCACGCTGCAGGCATGCTCTATAGATGGGAAGGTACAGCACAGACCAGTCAAGAGTGCGCTCGTCCCACATCAATTCAAGTTTCCGTGGACCTAGGTTAAGCGTCAGTCATGCAACACTGGCAAGCAACTGAACAGCCTGCAGTGATTGGTAGATGTCTTACCAGGCACTGGTCACACTGCTGGCCTGTCACTTGAGGTTTGCAATCACACAGCCCAGTCTCCAGATGGCACACGCCAGAAAGGGAGCCGTTTTCATGGCAGTTACAGGCTAAAACACACAAGACATATAATGCTTTTTCTTTTTAAAGTATGGATTAGAGTAAAGTCCTTTTAATTCCCAAAGGAAAAGGCTTAAACATTCAACATGCCAGATCACAGAGCTAACATACTTCACAGACAGTGAGAGCCCAGCCAGGTTGTGAAGCAACCACAACAGACGGAGCACTGACCCTGGACACTACAGACTTGATAGCCTGAGCCAGGGCTGGATCAGCTTCTTGGCTAACCCCAACTTGCCTAAGAACCTGGCTTCTGTCTGGCCTTTGGTTTTCCTTGGTGTATGTGGACAATGCCACAGCTTTGCCTGATATCCTGAGGACCTGCAACCCTGCTGCCCCATTGCCTGCTGCTCTAGAAGGGCCTTACTCTTTCATTCTGTAGCTTGATTCCAACTGCAACTCCTAACTCCTCATCCCTGCCCCAGGCAACACATGGACAGATGCACTCTGATGGAGTGCTCCCTCTCCCCTCTCTGCCTCCTTTCCCCCTGCCCTATCTTTCTGAAGGCATGCCTCTTACCACACCTCCTCTTTCCCATCCCTCTTTCCCTTAGGATGTCCATCACCTCAGCTCTTTTGTTTGTGTCCTACTGGTCTCTTATTTCCTAATGTGTTATTTTTAGAAGTCTCTGGGACACCACAAGTGTTAAAGTCAGTGAGCAGAGTTGAGTACTCATCTTATGGGATCTTTCTTCAGACTGGAACCCACAGACCTCTCACTCCCTGAACTTTAAACCAAGGTGTCCATGTAGTTCAGATTGATGGGTCAAAGCCATGACTGATTTCATCTCCTAATATGTGCCTACATTATTTTTTTTTTTTTCTGTATGGCTGGCACCACCTTTTCTTCAAGCTGTAACATAAGACCAACACATTTACCTGGAGTTATCAAAAATATTTAAGTGGCATTATTTTTCATGAATCCTTTCCTAAGACTGTGCAAAAACAAGGCCAAGCCAGCAGAAATCACAGCGGGAACCAGGGAAGGGATCCATGAAGCTGAGGAGTGATCGGCAGTTGATCGCTACTAGAAAGTTTTCTTCAGAGATGCAACCCCTCTTTTTACTGCCCTTGCTTCCGTGTATGGCCCCACTTCTGAGATCCGCATAATAACAGCACTAAACAGACTCAGTAGGTTTAAAAATAAGGTACATAAAGTTGTGAGGGAGAAGTTGTAGGGAGATTGGAGGACTTGGTGGGCCGGATTTGATCAAAGTACATTGTATGCATGTTTAAAACATACACAGTAGAATTTTCTGAACAAAGCAACAATACAAATGCCGAGGGCTCCAGTGTTAGTCCCAAAGCTGGGTCCCCTCAGGCACGAAACTGACTGTCTTGGTGAGTGGCTTTACCACATCCCTATGTTCAAGGCTCCAAGCAGAACTCAGCACATCAGGGTGAGGCAGCACAGGAGCAGACCACCAGGATACTCCACCACCATGCTTGAGAAAGCCTCCTCCTTGGTCATGAAGGATATGCATTTTGCAGACTGCTGACCTTAGAGGTGACAGCGAATTAAGCCACTGAAGAATGCAGAGGAAGGAACTGAGTATCAGATCTACGTCTGTCCAACTGAAAACCCACAATCAGTACACAAGATACACTAAGGTCTCCTCCAGGCTGAGTTCTTTTGGCAAGTGTTAAGAGATTCGTATGGCAATATATAACAGCTATGACCTCATTGCTTACACACTCACCCCGGCAATTTTTGGCAGTCACAGCATCTCCATAGAAGCCATCTGCACACCTTTCACAATGGGCACCATCTGTGTTCCACAAGCACTTCAGACATTCCCCGGTGACAGAGTCACAGTGGCCAGCCTCCAACGGATCAACATTGCCGCTGCAGTTGCATGGTACACAGGTTCCCCCTGGCACTGTTGGGTTTCCATAGTAACCGTCTGCACATCTGTATCCAGGATGGAAAGCAGGATCTAATAAATAAGAGGGTTTGAGATAATACCTCACTAGCCAGGGCCTCCCTGGGTGGCTAATAAATCAGACTCTGTCTCTTAAGATTTGCAATGGAAAAAGGGTGACTCTGCCCAGACAGTCACAAATCTTCCGTGCCTGTTGTGAGGTGGGACAGATCCAAAACGAGCATAAACCCAGATGCTGTGCAATCATGTCCAGAGCCAATTCTGACCTCCCTCTGGCCACTCAGGATGTCACCCAGCTGTTGACAGGATGCACCAGGGGCAGAGACATCAAGGCTTATATGTGGGAAAACACAGACGAGCTTTTGGATGCCAGAGATGGCTCCTAAATCAAACCTCCCAATGCCTTCACTATTGTCTGGACAACTGAATACTCAGACACATGACGACTGTAACTACTGACCCTCCCCCCCATAGTCTTTGGTGTGATCACAGATGCACTCCAGGAGGTGAAACACTGTTCTCTCCATGGGCATCCTGCTTTTCTCCATGACCTTATGCAATATCAGCAATGCACCAAGATGCCACAAGCACACTTAAAGCTATAGATTTTAAGTGTCCACCATTACACATTATATACATACAATGAATTATCACACCACATCTACAGGGTCTGGATAACTGCTATGCATCCACTAACATTATAGATTTGTAGATATTTAAGAAGAAAATACGGACTTTCTGCTGGACTTTTAAAATAGTTAATTCTGCTTTGTGAAACTGGGGGTTGGAGAGCCACAAGGTACCTCTCACACCAGGATCCTGAGTAACCCGGAGCACACTGGTCACAAACCACATTTTCTCCGTCAGTAAGGTGGCAGGTGGGGCTGAAACTGTGAAAACACGTGAAATTAATGTGATTTTTCCAGTGGACGCTGTTCCTTTCTAAATATTTAAAATGGTTATTTTTGGATGCATCTGTCCTAACAAATGATCTGCAGGTTCTCGCTCAGGCTTTGGTCCTGAATCCACCCTGGCACAGCCATTAGCCTCCTCTGTCCATCATCTACTGCTTCCTTTGCGTGTGCCCTCCAGCTCACAGTGCCTACTTTGAAACTCAGTCTACAACAGGCACGAAATATATAGTTGCTGACTCAGTGGATAGACTCAGCTTCATATTTTCACAGTTTGATCATCTGATCAAGCCTCATCAAACCCAAGAACATTGCTTAAATCATCACTGTCTTGAGCACCAAATGGATTCTTGTGAAAGACACATGGCAGACATTAGACAAGATGAGAAAAGTGTGTGCACATTGTTGCTGTCACACGCCTCCCATTGTGTTATTAAATTCACCTGGTTTTTAATAACAACATTCTCCTTCTGAGCCTCTCATCCAATCTACTGTCCCTCACGGCATGGAACATGCATGACACAGTCTTGCTTGACAACATCAGAATGCACAGCAGTGGGGATCTGGCCACACCAGACAGAACCAGCTAGTGGAGGCTGAGACTTACTTGTTGGAGTCAATGAGGAGGGGGCAGGCACAAGGCTGGCAGTCCCCTGGCGTCCCGTGCAAAGGTGTCCCGTAGAAGCCAGGCAGGCACTGTTCACAGTGATTCCCTGTGGTGTTGTGTGTACAAGCCTGCATGCATGAAAAGATGAGTCAGTTCAGACTTCCTGAAAGGATTTTCTGATTCATCCACTAAGAAGCTGAATTTCAAGTTAAAACAAAAACAAGGAAGGGTTAAGGGCTTAAACCCACGTGGACTCTGAGCGACGGAGGGAAGAATTCCCTGTTTCCAGACAGACAAGTCTTACATGTTTTAATTATGCATATATGCATGTATGTCCACACGTGGGTATAGTCATACGTGTGTGCAGATGTCTGCAGAGATCAAAAGATGCCATCAGATCCCCTGGGGCTGAAGTTACAGGTAAGGTTGGGAGTTACCTACTAGGAACTCAACTCAAGTCCTTTGGAAGAGAAGATCACTAACTTCTACCATCCAAAATCTACGTGTGTCAGCAGACAGCAGCTGGGACAGCAGCAGAGAATTCCCCACTGGGTTATCTATCTATTTAGGTTTTCCAGCAGCGGGTTTGAAGAGGACTTTGATGTAAGACTGTGTTCTGTTCCTATACAAGCTTCTATTGCCGTGCTAGAGCATGGATTTGGGGTAGCCTAAGTCTGCACTCTTGGGCCGCCACTCATCCAGCTTTGACTCCAACATAAACTTTCTCTCATCTCCTTTGAGGCAAGAGCAGTGTTTTTATGTCCACACAAGTCTGTGGAGTGTGGAGTCGGATCAAAGGGGCCAGGCTGAACTTTCTTTCTATTTGGGTAAACTGTTTTGCCATTCTGTTGATGATCCCAAGGAGCACATGTCTTGGTGTTTCCTTGGGGATGGGCCACTCTAGGTGCTGATGCTGTTGGTGGTCTGGATGCCAGAGGGTGAGAGCATCATCTCTTTTGGAAAGAAAAATTTCTTCTTTCATTGAAAGAGCTAAGACATAAGAGCCCAAGACAAGAAAGAACTGAACCACTAAGCCTCAGCCCAGCTCTTAGGCAAGACTTTGGATTTCCTTCAATTTTCATCTAAGTTATCTTTCTTTCCATCCATTTCCCTTAAAAACAAGCATTACCCGTCTAAAGGGGAAAATAATAACTTGGTGGAAAAGGCTAGCAGGTACTATCTTATCTAGGTGGACCAGGCAGACATCCCCAGAAGCAAACACAGTGATGTCATGGTCCCCTGGATGTTCAGATAAGCTGTATCATTTCCACAGCCTTGTGTCCCAATGTCCAGTTTCAGTGAAGTCACAGGGAAGCATCATATGTGACATCATATGTGACAAGTCGTCGCTGAGGGCATTTGGCAGAGGGTCTGTCATTCATGAAGAGCACAAGAAAGTGTGAGCTATCACAGGAGACAGGAGACAAGGGAAACATGGCTTTGTTAAGCCAGAGGACTCTTGGTGTTAACCCTAAAGAGAGAACAGGTGGGAGTGGAAATTCTGATAAGATGGGAGGAGAGCACATGGTTTAATGGATGGTGTGGTACCAACAAAAAATGTCACAGTTATGTGAGATTTTAGCATTGGGATGCTGGCCAAGTTCCCCACGTGCGGTAGTTTGAATATAACTGGCCCCCCATACACGCATAGGGAGTAGCACTATTAGGAGGTGTGGGCTTGTTGGGGGAGTGTGTCACTATGGGGCCAGGCTTTGAGGTCTCTTATGCTCAAGCTACACTCAGTGATGCAGCCTACTTCCTGTTGTCTGTAGATCAAGATGCATCCCTCCTTCTCTAGCACATGACTGCCCACATGCCACCACGTCCTGCCATGATGATAATGGACTGACCCTCTGAAACTGCAAGCCAGCCCCCAATTAAATGTTTTCCTTTATAAGAGTTGCCACGATCATGGTGTCTCTTCACAGCTTTAGAAACCCCGATTAAGACACCAAGGGACTCTCTAATGTGCCATGGCTTCCCTCTAAGTCGAAACCAGTTTCTAAAAAGTGTTTGTAACTCCAGAATGTGTGTATTATAAGTGGAGAATAAAAGAGTAGTTACCAGACATACTAAATAGGTGTCATTCATTTAGCTCTAGTTCTTCTGCATCCGAATGCATTCGGTAGATGAGTACAGTTCATACACACTGAGCTTATTTGAAACATATTTCTGCAACTATATATTTATAGAAGCACACGAAATCCTTATATGCAGACTACCTTTAATTAAGCTAACCAATAGAAACGCATCCTCAACACACTGGCTACCCTCAAATGTTGGTGGGAAATCTGGGGCCCGGGGTGGGCGGGAGCTGGCAGACCCACGCGGCAGAAGACATATGAAATGAACAACAACCTCCCCCGGCCACTGGAGCCAGGTTCTGAAGGAAAGCCATCCCAGAGGGACTGAGATGCCCATGCAGTGGCTGTGGATGCTTAGCAGCTAGAATAAAGACAATAAAGAACAAATGAAGGTTTGCTCAATGAACAATGAGAAAGAAGGCAATCCAGGATGTCAGGCTTCAGTCCTTCTCCTGGGGCCTGACAATTACCTTCCCTTGGTCCTGTGACTCAATCAACCTTTCTTATTAAAGAACATGGGGCTGGGGCCTCCTTGCTCAGACAGTAACTATATATATACACGGACACACTCCCTGAGCAGTGAATCCATCTAAACACAGGGTGAGGGTAGTTTCCTTAAAGGCAGAAGGAAGAAGAAATTCCTGGTTGAACTTAGACAAGCATTGCCTTGCGCCAGCCGCAAATCTCATACTTAAGATTAACTGCCCATTTGTAGAGCTCTGTTCCTACTTACAATGCTCACGAAAGAGGCTCTTGTCTGTAGGATTCAGCTGAACTAACTAAAAATTTACATATGGCAAATGTGATTTTATCAAGGTTTATGATTCTATTTGTACATTAGATTTGTAAAGTTTTACATGTACATTTGTATATAGTATATATGTATATGTATATATATGTATATATATATATATATAATATATATGAGGTGTGTTGAGGATCGAACCTAATTCTAAGCATGATGTTTTGTGTATGCCTTATACACACAGGCCGAAAGCAAAGACATATAATAATTTTAACATGCATGTGTTTTGAGTGATTCATCACAAAAGAATGGGTATGGGACTTCTCCTTCGTGATGGGAAGCCACAGGTCACAAGGTTCAGGACTTGGATTTGCAGATGGATTTTCAGATGCTCAACTCATCCCACTAAAGCAAGGCAGGAAGCAAAGCAGGTTAAAGAAAAACAGGTGACGGCTGAAGACACAGACTTGAATTTGATGTCTACCGCATCAGAGCTGAGGTTGGGAGCCACAGCACGTGGCAATGAGCAAGTCAGGGTGAGGGACGCCCAAGTCAGCAATAGACTCACGGAGCAAATTCCATGAATGTCACACTCGGATGCATGGCCGTGGCATTCGCAGGGCTGGCAGATTCCTCCAAAGAGTATCCCATCCACTCGATAATAGCCCGGGAGGCAGGACTGCAAGAGAAAGGGACCAGTCTGTAGCCTGGGCTCCTGAAATACGGCCTTGTATATGTGTATCAGGCAACGTGTGGCTTCGCCTATTCTGCAATCTATCTTCTGTCCAATGCACTTTGAAAAGCAAACTGCTTAATTTTTCACAAGCAGGGAAACATTTTTCCTTTCTAACTGTCGAATGTTTTAACCAAGACAGCTTTTCCATGTCCACTTTAATTAAGTGTGCAACCCCAGTGCCTTTCAGCAAACTTACTGAGGTGTGCAACCATCTCAGCTAGCACAGGGTTATTTAGTATATATTTAATGTATTCCGTGGATGAATATAGCTCACACACATTTGACATAGTTGGTACATATGTATGTAAATATATATTTATAGGTGTGTGCAAAACCGCCTTGTTCAGACTACCTATAGGTCACTATCACACCCATTTCGAAGTATGTCTTCAACATGCTGACCACCCTAACACACTGGCAGAAGGCCCAAGGAACTGGCCTTGGAGACCCACGTGATGAGGCCCCACATGTTTCCCTTTGAAGCAGAGTCAGGCACACAGGAATTTAAAGGCTATGCCCTGGGTCCGCACTGAGCCTTCATGGACTCTACTGCACCGACCCTCAACGAGCATAGGTGGAATCCCGTCTTGTCGATTTTCCATCAGAGGACTTCTTTTCTCTCAAATCCCGTCCCCACCCTGCCGCCCCCTTTGCTTACAAAGCACTGAAGGCTGCTATCAAACATTGACTGTGCTCAAGGGCAGGCCTGGGTCACAGTGTATCAGGTGCACCTTCTGTGGGATCAAGTCAGAGAGGCTGTATGGGCACCCAAGGACATGCACTGCTCCTGAACCATCGGCTTTCCACACAGCGGTGCATTTGGCTCTCAAGGCCTCCTCAAGAAAAGCACTTCTGCTTTAGAAACAGCAAGTGCAGGACACGGGACGTTAGGCAGCACCTCGGGTTCACACCAGCTGCCAAGGGCTTGGCTTTTGCAAAGTCTGCTCATCTGTCTTTCGAAGAGATGGGGTAGGAGAAGGAGGCTTGGATAACACTAGTTTGTATCATATATATATGATATGATATAACACATATATACGCACATACACAAATATGTGGGGTGTGTAACATGTGTGTGTGTACTCAGGATTGATCTCTTCCACATGAGAGTTACTTGTCAGGACACATGAATAATGAGGGAGAATATGGGAAGAGCTTAGAGCTTGGCTAAATACACAGTATGAACTCATCAGTAGTTATTATCAGTACTTAGCCAAAGTGTGTGTGTGCACGCTTGCACATGTGCAAGCATGACCAGTTCTCTGCTCCCATTATTGCTTCTCAGAGATCAAGCTCAGACCATCAGGTTGGGCAGCATGCACTTTTACAGGCTGAGCCATCTGGTCTACCTAAATTTTAAGAATTCTATCGGTAACATATAAACACATCCTCATAGAAAGTCACCTCTCCATCTCTGTGAGGAATTGGCTCGAGGTCCCCAATGGATGCCACAACATTGAAGCCATTTATATAAGATGGTACTGTATTTGTACATAACCTGTGCACACCTTCTAGATATTTTAATACATTTCTAGATTACTAATGACACTTTATGAAACATAAATGCTATGCAAGTAAACAATATACTCTCTTGTTTAGGAATAATATGGAAAGGGTCTATACATAGTTGGTAAAGGCACAATATTATCAACGGGGAATATAGCCATTCAGTAAGTGGTTGATTCAATCCATGGGTGCAGGACCTGCGCTGCCATATAAGGTCCAGATAGCCAGAGTAAACCAGAGGACTATGTGGTCTCAAGATGGATCTGGCTTGTGCAAATATGCTGGTCTTTCATAGGTAACTGGAAACGTTCAGAGAATCAAGTTGATCCTCATCAGAGATGCACAGCCAATAATAAGCACTGCCAATTTCCTATTGGCTGAGGCAAGAGAGCTGCACAGAGTCCAGGGACTTCAAGGTACACCAGTCAACCCCTGCAGAGGAATCTAGCTATCTGTTTATTTTAAAAGATGTATTTTAGTCATGTGTGTGTGTGTGCGCGCGCATGTACACACACACACACACACACGAGTACAGGTGCTGACAGACACCAGAGGCATCAAATCCCCCTCAAGCTAGAGTTACAGGAAGTTACGAACTGTCAGATGTGGGTGCTAGGTATTGAATTTACTTCCTTTGCAAGAGCAGGATTCACTCTTGAAAACAATACGATGCCCAAGGGTCCTATAATTTAATAAAGTCTCAGCCACATGGGAGTTTTCTGAAGTGAACATACACATGTTCATCACATCAACTTCAGCACACCCTTCCCCTCTGAAAGCTAAAGAAAGGAGGAGACTGGCAGGGGCCAGCAGTACCTCACAGGAGGTCCCCGTGTAGCCTTGGGGACATTCACAGTGCTCCACATCAGCGGCTACTGCCAGGTCTATAGCATTAGGGTTCGCTACGTCCAGAGAGACGGAATCCAGCCTGCAAACAGACAAGGGGCATCATATAGCTCTCGTCCTTGCAAAAGATCATCCCACTTCACTGAGACAGGCCCCTAAAAGGTTTAGTTGAAGGACATGGGCAAGCAGTGACTTTGAGTACCTAGAGAGTTTCCACCAGGCACTGCAGAAGCCACCGTTTTCCTGTGGGAGTCTTCCAGCAGTTTACAAGTGCTACTGCCCCTGGGCTGCCAAGGGAAAGCTCTGATGGAAGCACTGCCCCAATACCAGCTGCCTCATTGCGAATGCAGCGACGAGCCTCTGCCGGGCGTTACCAGGCTTACTTCAGCAGCGTCCTGTTTTACACCGGGCTTCCACAAACAGACCCCCGCGAGGCAACCAAATGACCAAATGATTCAGTAATTCAAATAACTGTGTACAACTAAGGTCATTGGCATCAGGGGAATGAAGGGAGAGAGGGAGAGAGAGAAGGGCCAGGGAGACTAAATGGCTCAGGTACTGTTGCTCACGAAGCATTGCTTGGAAGCACTACACCTGAAGGATGCTGAACCTAAAATCGACTGTTTCCTACCAGATGCATTTGTCATTTATACGTATCTCATGTCTTCACTGTTACATACATGAAGGCAATTCTAACACACCTACTTCAACTGTAGCCTTCATATTTATATTAACCTTGAAGTATACAACATTAAAGACAGGATTGTAGTACCTCGGTAGAAATCTGTTTCCCTCCTTACAGTACATACCTGTAGAGTGCCATTTTCACAGAATTATAATTGGCTCTGATCAAGAGATGTGTCACATTGGCCAGGACGGTCATTAGCTGGTCGCGGTCAATCTCCCTTCTGGATTTAAAGTCCCGGAAGTTCTCGGGCACAAGTCTAACCATGTTGAAATATTCCTCATAGGGTTGCAAGGACAGGCCCTCTGCCTTTGTGCTTAGAGTGAGCCCATTTCCCTAGCATATAAAACCGAGAGGAAAGACATTTGTAATCCAACTTAGTGACCAAAAATTAAAATTCTGTAGCCAGCAACCAAGTTCTTACATCAAACATGTAATGGAGCGTGTTTCTCAATCTGGAGTTACTGAATAAGGGGCAGTTAACTACAGTTTTTATTTTGTGTGTATATATGCAGTTGTGCATGTATGCTACATGCACACACATGTATGTGTTCATGAGTGTGCCACTCCCACCAGACCGCAAGCTCTATAGCAAATCAATGCGCACTCGTCACCTTGATGATGACGTCAGCATGAGACATGAGGTCACCGTCGACTGTCTCCACCGGGATGTCATAAGACACCGTGTACTTCAGGAACCCGCCAAATGCCGTCAGCTGGAAGAGTACAGTGAGGGTAAGGACCAGGGGACAATGGCTATAGCCTTGAGTCAGGGGAAAATGTTGCTAGGATCCACCTAGGTGCATCCATCCTGAAGGTGACAGGGAGGAAATTCACAGTAAAGGCATATCATATACAATATCCTGGATATGATCATGATGAGGAAATCCTTGACATTTGCAGAAGAAGGATATATAGAGTCCCCAAGGTAAAAAAAAATCAAAGGTTGGTTAGGTAGGGAGGGAGGGAGGTAGATGATAGCTAGCTAGCTAGATGATAGATAGAAAGATATACAGATAGATAGATAGATAGATAGATAGATAGATAGATAGATAGATAGATAGATAGATAGA
>NW_004949118.1:5428251-5454066 GCF_000317375.1 Microtus ochrogaster | reverse complement strand
GACCTTAAAAATAATTTTAAATGCATTTATTTGGGTATGGAGTGTGTGTCATGGCATAGGTATGGAGGTCTGGGGCAACTCAAGGAAGCTGGTTCTCTCTTTTAACCATGTGGTTCCTAGGGATTGAACTCAGGTCAGACTTAGCAGCAAGCACCTTTACCTGTCGAGCCATCTTGGCAGCTGTATTTATTACACTTACATGGACCTTTTCATTTCATTGCTAAGATAATTAGATATGTCATTTAAAGGAAGCGCTCAAAAATTTTCGCTTTTAAATGCATATGAGGGATGAGGGATGTCCATCAATGTATACTAGGAATGTCCATTAACGTATGCTAGGGGCAACTACTGTATATTGGAGAGTTCCTTCCTAAGGAATAGGCCATAAAATTCAGGCTGCAATGGTACAATCATAAAATCTGAAAAAGTTTTTTTTTTCAATTTCTCTGGTGATAAGATGTCTGTCTAATAGAATCTATTGTATAATGATAATTTACAAGTTAGGCCACATATGAAGGTATACACTTATACCTCTGGTACTCAGAAGTCTAAGGCCAGAGTATAAATGCCAGGCCAGCTCGGGATACACAGCAACTGTCTGTCCCCCAAACAGATAGACGGGCAGGTAGCTCTACATATTTATTTATATACAAATTAGAAAAAAAGGTAATAAAATTAACTAGATGCTTACCAACTACTATTATGAAGGTGTAGGGTCACCTTAAAACAAACCAGAGTTACTTAAACAGGCCACCTGGATGTAGGTACTAGTTAGTCAGAATCCAAAGAGACGGGGCATAATTGGCTGGTGAGTAAAAACCAATCACGGATGGGAAGAATGTTCAATCTTAAAAGTCAACTCTCTGGACAAGCAACACTTGTAGATCACTGTCTTGCATTTTCTTTATATTAAAATGTTCATTGTTTTGGTCTCCTAAGACCTTCAGTGAGCATCAGTTTGCCCTGATGTGGAAAGAGGGAGGAGAGCAGACGCTCTGCTGTAGGAGCCGTTCCCTGGGTGTCCTGTACCATTATGTGGGCCACTGGGACGTCTGCTGCTAACCGGGCAAAGTGGGAATGCAGCCAACACTCCGTAAAGGTCTGACTTACTCAAGGACCCAGAGGAATAAAGGAGAAAGCCAGTGGTGGTGAAGATTCACAAGGTACACTGTTGAGGAACAAGATGCAGAAGAGCAGAGGATGATGGGATATTGTACTACAGAGTTCAAAAAGGACCGAAGACATCTAGTGCCCAGTGTGGTGTGCATGAAAGCTGTAAGCACTAACTTGTGGCAAGTCTGCTTTGCGTTCTTAATGTTCTCTGAGATTTCTAGCTGGACATTGTTCCTCCCCCTGCCTTCCCACACATACCTTGTTTCCGAGGTAGGCCTCCGGAGCTGCCCAGTAGTACGTGGACTGCAGTCTCTGCATGACAGCCGTGTTGTTGATGCTGACCTGATGGCGCCCACCCAGGGCATCCTGCTGAGACTGGATCATATTTGGACTGATGAAGTCAGTGACCAGCCACCCTGACATATTGGTCACCTTAAAAAAAATTAAGAATTTTAGAATATGGCATAAAGGTCTCCTTAGATTCCACCCAATCCTGTGTAAGTATTTTTGCAACAAGGAGACAGGTGGAGTGAGTTTATGCTCAAGACAGAGCTAACAGGACCGTTGTCACTGAACCACACTGAGGGACTTGTCAGAGGATCCAGGGAGGCTGAGCACACGGCACACGCCTCAAACCCACATCGGTTAACACACAACTGAAGGGCACGAGCATGCAGAACAGGGTTACAAACTTTAGATGTTTAATAAGAACAAAGAAATTGCTACAAGTTCAATACCACTAATCTATAAATGTCCCCAAACCCAGAGTTATTGGAATCACAAATGGAAACCTTCACACCTAACCTCACCTGAGTCATAAAACAGGTACATTCAAAACATTACATAAAACCTATATTCAGGCTATGTGGATAAGGTGTATATGGGACAAGAATATATATATTCCTAAAGGGAAAAATCCAAAATCTTCTGTTCCCCAGTATCTTAGCTTCTTAGATGAGGGATGCTCAGTCTATAAATGGCATGATTAAAGTATCCTCCTGTTTCTATTCTATCCTAATCTATCCTGTTTCTAATGATCCTTGGTCCTGCCTTATAGCCAAAAATGAAGATAAATTTATAAAAATCTCCGACCTTGTACTGCCAACGAGTCGCTTGCCCAGGGGTGATGAGAAGCCCCCCTAGTGTGTTGACCACAATGATCACTAGTAGCTAATCCCAGAGCCCAGAAGCCCCTCCCTAGCTTCCAGTCATCTCACAGTGAGCCCTTCCAATCCCCTGCCCCAGAACTCCCCATACCCCAACCCTGCCTGTCCTTATAATTCCGGGCCATCTGAGGTCGTTCTGCTCCCACCGCTGGAATGCCTCCCACTCCAAGCGTCTTTGAAATGAAAAATTCCCGTGACCCCAAGTGTGTTCTGCAGACGAAATGCAAACAAGGAATGTTCTACAGTACCATTCCAGCCGATTATTCCAACTAGAGAACGTATATGGAAATAAACACACATATTAGAATGCAAAGACAGCAATGCGCTTACGAGTGGGCTGTCTTGGATCTGTGCCTTGGTCTCTCCAAAGGGAAAAGAATGGTTCAGGGGAAGCTGGCCTCCTGGCATCCTAACACGACCACAGATGGCCTCCCTGGCCCACTTACTAACCAACTCGCAGCGTCTCTCACCTGACTAATGGACCACGTGAGGCTGTCACAGACATCAGAGACGCCGAAGCAGAAGCACTCAGAGCAGCCCTGGGGGTTTCTTTCCAGCAAGTTATAGAATCCTGGCTTGCAGCGATCACAATTCTTTCCTTCAACATTTTTCTGTAAATTTTTAAAGAAGGATTAGCTGCTGGGGGCCAATGTATCCAGAGAGACAGAGGAAAGATGACACGTCATGACACTGGGAAGGAGAGGGCCACAAAAACAGGTAATAAATCCTCCGCTAAACAAATATTCAAAGTCCGTGAGAAACCTCAAGCAGTTGATATTTATGAAAGGGGAACCCGCAACAACTGGCTTGCTTCTGTGACCAAGACCAAGTCTCAGATGTTGGAGCTTGGTCGTTGCATCAAAAAAAATTTTTTTTTGTTTTGTTTTAGATCTTTCATTAAGTCAAAGCTATTCGGTATTTATTTATACTTGCATTTTGTTTTGTTTTAGTTTTTCCCCCTCTTTGAGACAGAGTCTTACTGTATAGCCCAGGCTGAATAGCCTCCATTTCTCAAACCCTTCTAGACACCGGGATTTCAGGCATACACATCGTGCCTTGCCTGCACAACCATTTTAGGATTTGAAGAGGGCTATATGGATATTTGTTTTACTCATAGTCAAGCTTATTTTCATAGACAGAAGACTCTGCCTTCATGGGAATAAGACATAAGGTACATACAGGAAATCGCACGAATTCTGGGGAAACGGTTATTAATATCCCATGACCAAATAAGACCCTCCTCGGGCACCACATGTACACATTCCTACAATTACATAATTCCCACTGAAGAGAAATTCGAGATAACCAATCTGCATTTCATTACGGTTCTTGGAAATTCAGTATTTACCTGGTTCTCCTCCAAACATGAAACTGGGAGCCAATGCCCCAGAATTAAAGCCAATGCCAAGAAAATGGCATGCAGGGTTGGGCTTCATCTAGAAGTCCCAGAAATGCCTCGGGAATACATGGCTGCTACCCAGAGGTGCCACAAAAGAGGAAACCAGGTGCCCATCTCCATCCAAGCTTGTTGCGACATCCTGCTTCTACTAAAACCTCCCTGTTCTGCGCAAGACCTGATCATGTGATCCAGCGGACCGGAGAGCCCCAGAAGACACTCAAAGCTTCTTTGGCTCCACATTTACCTTACAAAGACATGGCTCTGAGCATGGGTCATCATTCACGCTGCCCACCGTACTGCAGTCACAGGGTGTGCAGTTTGGGAAACCCCGGTAGCCAAACTGGCAGCGATCACATTTGTCTCCTGCATAACCTTCCTTACACGGACACTGGCCTGGCCACTTCCCTGGGGGAGAAAACAGCAACACTGATTCAACATGAAGTTCCAGGGTTTAAAGCAGGGGCTGGCGAGTGCAGATGGCGCCACCTCTTTGAGCAGGATTTCAGGTACAGCTGACTAAACTGTGTGCTCTTTCTCAACGCTCTCACACAGCCATGGACCATCATCCATATGCGAATGTCCACAGCTTTCTCTGGGCACACAAAACAGTTTGCAGATTGGCCTATAGGCCACAGCTTGCTATAGTGTTGGTGTAATGAGAAACACTGAGATTGCAACCCACAGGGAGAGCCACCATGTGATACTGAAACCCCACTCCTGATCCCACAGTGAAATAGAACACACACCCATGAAAGTAACTATGTGAATGCCCACAGCAGTGTTATTCATCACGGCTGGAAGGGACGAAGAAACCCAAAGTTCCCCACTAATGGGCCGATCACAGCTGCACTCAATGTCTTAGCCAGACTCAGTAAAGAGAAATACCAGGATATATATATATATATATATATATTCATCCATTAATAAATGGTATCCATTCATCCACTAATAACTACTTGAACATATAAAATGTGACATAGCCAAACAAATATTAATCATAAAAGAAAGAACCGTAATAGTCACATGCTGCCCGCATAGCGCGACCCTCCTGGAGCCAGAATAAGAGAATAAAGTGACTACCAAAGCCCCACCCACACGCTAGATGGCTGTTTGCATGCGGAAGATAATAAATAGTTAGCAAACAAGAGAATCCACACAAACCCTCCAATTTCTCAACCCTGGGAACAATTCTGCACAACACAGACAGTTTATACATACAACCTAGATCAACTGCGCATGTAATAACAGACCAAGTTCTTACCGTTGGCTAAGTCAGAATGGAGGTCATCCTTGATACAGACAGCACTCAGGGACCCCACTGGGTCACAGTCACAGGGACGACAAGGCTGGTCCTCATAAGGAGACACCTGAAAGGCAGAAGGTGCCCTGGATGACCTCACCAGGGATAACGGCATGACTTGAAATAACAGCCACCATGTCAAGGCAGCAGCTTCCAGGTGAGACTATCGCAGAGATATGTGTAACCGGGAATGTAGGTGTCAGGAAGATAATACATCCTCAAGCAAGAGGCTCTAAACATCTCTTTGATGATGACAGCAGTGAGTATCGTCAGCAAGGTGTCACCCTTTCTGTTTCCACAGTCCCCCTCCCCTCTCTGCCACTCCAAGAGTCTGACTCCATAACAGTCACAGAGCGCTGAGTGAATGCATCTTACGGACGAGCTACGGCCCCTTTAGTTCTTAACCGAGTCGGCACATTTATAGTTAGAATTATCTGTAATCACATAGTCCGTAACCCCAATTCAAGTTAAATATCAACGCATGTAGACTTCCACTTGGAGCAAGACAGCAAGCCAGGGGAGGAGACAAAGCTGGAGGACTCTAGGACCTTGAAGAAAGGAAAAGTCCTTCACAACAGAGGTCCACCCTTAAGGAGGTGTGTTTTCCCCCCACCTTGAAGGCTGTGGCTGCAGGAAGAAGGTCAAGAAGGTCGTGGAGCTCGGCTGCAGGAAGAAGCACACCTACCTTGTGAGGTCTGTAATACTGATCGACACAGGTCTCGCAGTTGATCCCTGTGGTGTTCTGCCGGCAGTTGATACAAACGCCCCCTCCAATGTACTGCCCAGCCATGTTCAGACTTCTCTTCTCCTTTGCAACGTTCTCGTCGTAGTAACAGTCTTTGGCTTTATTGTGACAATTGCATTCTAGGAGAATAGTTGAATATCTCAATTAACACACATACTGTGTCCTATCTAAAGAAAACCCTCATTCCATAATGTAAGTGCCCGTGCCTTAAGATCCTAGCATAAATAATTCCATTAGATATAGGCAAAGGCTGGACAGATGGCTCAGTGGTAAAGGACACTGGCTGTCCTTCCAGAGGTTCAGGTTTCAGTTTCCAGTACACTCATGGTGGCTCACAACCATCCTTAACACCAATCCCAGGGGATCCGATGCCCTCTTCTGGCCTCCCTGGACACTAGGCATAGACTACATGCAAGCAAAACACCCATTCACACTAAATAAATAGATGCTTTAAAAAAAAAAAAGATACAGACAACATCCTAGAGGAAAAAAATGGGAATTGCTATCAAAATTATTAAATGTACTGGGTGGAAATGGCAGCGCATACATGTAATCTCAGGGTTAAGAGGCTGCAGCAGGACGGGGTCTGACTCAGCCAGCACTAGAGGAGACCTTGTTACCCCTCAAAATGTGATATAGTTGCCTTGGAGGGTGGGTCCGCTTGTTTGATAAATGTGAGGCCCAGGTCTAAAATCAAAAAAAGCAGTTCTGGGTTGGAGAGATGGCTCAGATGTTGAGAGCTCTGGCGGCTCTTGTAGAGGACCCAGATTCAATTCCCATGCCCACGGGGCAGATCATAACCATTTATAAGTCCACTTCTGGGGCTCTGATGCCCTCCTCCTGGGCACTAGGTATGCAAGTGACGCATAGATATACAAGCAGGCAAGATAAACCTAGATACTTGGAAAAGCTAAACTAAAATCAAGTCTGTAGAATGGCATGTTTTATTATGTCATTTTACATGTAAGAAACATTGAAAATAGGAACATATTAATATATACCATAGATTATTAGAAAAAAATACTAAGAAATAGAAAATTAGAAGGAGGGAGATAAAGTGAAATATTGTTTTGTTTCAATTTAACCATGTTTTCAACTTGCTGGTGCATGTGTGTTTGCGGGGGGAGGGTGTTGTGGGAGGCCTGTGTAGCCCATAGCTGCATGTGGAGATCAAACGACAGCAAAAAGAGAGTTGGGTTTTGTGTGCCACCACGTGGATCCCAGAGCTCAAAATCAGGTCACTGGGTTTGGTGGCAAGTGCCTTTTACCTGCTGAGATCTCTGGCTGGACCACGTAACTATAGCGGGGGATGTAAGTCAGGGGTAGAGCTTCTCCTAGCATGGTGGACTCCTTTAGGTTCAATTCTCAGTACCATAATCAATTAATTTCACCTTCACGTTTATAGCTAATAACAGTACACGTGGGGAAAAAAACGTAGGTAAAATAGTGAATCCATAATACTTTCAGCCCTTAAATGTCACCAAGGTGTAACATGCTGCTTTGGGCAGTATTCGAAATGCAAAACAAAACAAAACCCAAGTGATCCAGTCATTCTAATAATCAAGATGCCACGACTTAAGCACGCAAAGCAGGAGCCTTCTCTGCCCAGGCCCACGGCGTACTCACCTTCACACTCGTTGCCCGAGGAAATGGTCCCGGGCCTCCAGGGCTGCTGATGGAAGCCAGGACAGCAGCGGTCACAGCTCTCCCCGCAGGTGTTATGCTCACACTGACACTGCAGTTGCTGGCAGAACAGGGACACGGAATGAAAGCTGAAAACTTTACCTGTGTGGTTTTCTTAATTTCATTTAAGGAAAAAAAAAGAAAGTGATCCTGTGAAGTGGTAAGTCTTGACAGCGAGGCATCTGGGACTGTATCAAACCAGCTGACACTGGACTTCCGGAGAGGACACACACATAACCTGATTACAAACACAACTGAAATATGGGTTAACTAACAAGAATGTCCTTTAAAAGGATGCGCCGACCTTAGGGTTGGAAGTCCCGGTCAATAGTTTGACTGCTTATTAATAGATTTCATCATTGTTTGCTTGACGATTTTCTAATGTTTATCAATACAGTTTTCAGTACCAAAATATAATAATAGGCAAGCCTGCGAAAGCACTAGCCACCAAGCCGGAAAACTACAATTGTATCCCAGAAAGTCACATGATGGGAGGAGAGAACTGTGGTCCATGAGTTGACATCTACATATGTACCTTGGCATACACCTCATTAAGTAAATGTTAAAAATGATTTCACAGTAGAAAGTGTGGGCTGAGGGTGTGTCTCACTGGTGGAGTGCTTGCGTAGTATGCCGAGGACCAAGTTCAGCCCCAAGCAGTGTGAAGATCAAACAAATATAATTAACAGTAGCACAGAATACTCCTGCTCAACCAGTACAGAGCTCTAAAGGTTAGGAGCAACTAAGTGTTTTGAAAAGAGTTATCCAATTATTAATTTAGCATTACACCCACAGAGACAAAGTCTAGTTTATCTTGATTTAGTACCACCGAGATGGAAAGAAGGGAATCACAGAAATAGCAAACATAATTTATATCAACACATGCCACTTACTTGACTCTCTTTTAAGAATATGGAAGATCATGGAGTTGTCAGTCTCTTTTCATGGACATATTATTACCAACAACACTGGAGGGGTTACTTAAAAATATGTCCTCCAAACAAAGCAAAAAATCAAACCAATCAGGTAGTCTAAATTTTTTAACATGGTTTGATGCTTCTTACTGTCTGCTTTGGATAAATAAAGACAGGGAAACATTGCCACTTTAACTGTTCCACTGAGGTTTCAGTAACAGTAAAACACCAGAACTAACCTTAGCTTCTTCGTCCCATGGGCAGCTGCTGGCGTGGCCGTAGCAAATGCACATGCCTCCGACGGAAATGTCTTTGATTGAATAGTAATACTGGAAAAAGGGGTGTAACAAACAGAAGTTAGAAACCCTCTGACTTTGGTGCGAGGTAAGGGATGGCACCCCACACATACCAGCTGGGCTCATGGCTTGCTTTTGGAATGCTAAACTTCCACATTTTAAATGTTATTGCACACACAAAAAAGTCTTAGTTCGAACCAATAACGCTCGAATCAGCTCATGAACAGAATCTAGAAGTCTAGAAGAATTTTCCAATGTGGTTTTGCCTTAAGCCAAAGCAGTCCTCTTCATCACTCTCACTGCTGAGCTCTGTAGGACCGCCGAGGTGCACACATGTGCACAGAAAGATGACGCATCATCAAGACGTGGACTCGTACATGCGCGCAAACCGTCTTTCCTTGGATGTCACACTGCATCGCTGGCTCATACTTCTGTCTCGTCGTATTAGCAGACTTTATTTTTTTTAATTTCATTTGACATTGTTTGCTACCATTATTTAGAAATGCCTTTCCCCTTTATGGATTGATTTGGCATGACTGCCTTTGCCAACCTCAGTGTTATTTCTAGTTGTTTTGTAGATTATCTGTGCGAATGATCGTGCCAGCTACGGACGATGAGGACTCAGTCCTGCACACCTGTGCTGCTTATCTTTGCTTTCTTCTTGCATCTCTGAGTAGCAGGTTTACGAATCAACACTAAAATATTGCTGAGGGGGCTTAAGGCAGCAGAGTCACCTAAGTGCAGACAGTACCGTTAAGTGTATGGGCTGGATAATTCAATATTGTTTAAAAGTCTTCCAAAATTCTTCCTATGTTGACGTGTTCATCAAAAGTTATAGTTTCAAAAAGTAAACAGAAAAACTCAGTGAGAAGATATCCATAATATGGTCTAAACAAAAAATACGCGAAAATGAACCAAAAAAGGTCAACTCTTAACAGGCTCATCCTAGCCATCAGGAAAATACAAATGAAGCCCACCAGGGTGCGCCATGGGTAGCATTCCAGCAGCCGGCAGGGCTTGACAAGACTGGCTATTATAAGATCAGGGCTGCAGAACTACTGAGAACTCATGAACAATGGCAATGGGTTTTTGATCCTACTGCACGTACTGGCTTTGTGGGAGCCTAGGAAGTTGGGATGCTCACCTTACTAGACCTGGATGGAGGTGGGTGGTCCTTGGACTTCCCACAGGTCAGGGAACCCTGATTGCTCTTCGGGCTGATGAGGGAGGGGGACTTGATCAGGGGAGGGGGAGGGAAATGGGAGGCAGTGGAGGGGAGGAGGCATAAATCTTTAATAAATAAATAAATTTAAAAAAAATAAAAGGAAAAAAAAGATCAGGGCTTGCAAATGTCAAATGACTAAAATGTGGCATCTGCTTTTAAACAAGTTTAGCTGAGTTATACACACAGCTACCCCACAAGCTAGTAATTCACTGCGAAGTGATGGGAGGGTCATAAAAATGTTTGACCACAGGTGACCTTAATATTCAACTGTACATTTAAAAGCTTCCTGAATATGTCTTCCTGACTATCTCTCCAATTTTATCATTTCAGAAGAAAAAAATTAAAATGCCTGAGTTGCTAAAGCTCGGATGTGGTACCAGACTGGGATCTTTAGGACAGTGGCCATGTCATTCTCCAGGTGCGCACACTATGGGGACAGGTAGGAAGGAGAAAGGAGATCTGCGGAATGGACGCCGGGGCCATCACCTATAGAGCTTTGCCACAAATGACAGGAGGTAGTCATAGCAAGCCAAAGGAAACAAAGAATACGTCCTGAATCAAGTCCTTCAAGGTGGTCAGGGCCACAGCAGATACTCACGCGTCTTGTGACAATAGGGTCAAGGTCTCTGAGGTCCCGATGGCTAAGGGTCATGAGGTCTGCATTGAGTGTCCTGATACGCTGCAGACGAAGCCGTATGTACCGTGCTGAGGTGAACTCCAGCAGCTTGGGTGAAGGGTCATCAGCGCTTGGCCTGCCGTTGATGAGTGATGTGTGAATCTGGACACAGACAAACACATGTCAATTCTGCGCGTGTGTAACATGTACACATACATGCATGCTGGCTGACTGCATCAGAATCTTTACAAAGATAAACCTAAAAACTGGATTCTGTGTAAAACAAAAAACAAACGAAACAGCCCATCTACCGCATGTTAGGTACTCATAAACCATGATCCCTGTTCTGTCTTAGTTTGTGGGTTACCCACTCCACTACTTCAGAGACGACCGGAGTCCCTTCAATGGTGCCCTTCTGCCCACATTGTGAGGGTCTCTGAACACCGACCAAGATGCTGCATCTCCTCAACCAAAAGCCTAAGCCATGAGCAGGCTAGAGAGGGTAAGAGAACTATGTCCCAAACCTTAAGGATGCCTGCTGTCTTAGTTAATCTCTGTGACTGGAGAGTTTTCTGCCCAGCTACAGCTACAGAGCGCGCTTGTGAGTTCTACAGTGTTCGCTCATCAAGCAAGGTGCCAATGAAGATTGTATTGCTTCTGTTTCACTCCGGGTTTACTGAAGCGTACACTGAGTAGCTACTTCATGGGCCGCTCCACACCCCCGAGGAAGAGGGAGACAGAGGAACTACACCTTTTAGAAGCACTTTTGCTATCTCCTTTTCATCTACCCATGTTCTTACTACTATTGAAGACATTTTGCTACGTATCCCTCCAACTCATGATCCTCCTGCCTCAGCCTCTGGAGTGTGAGAATTACACTTATATACCACCATCCTGACTTCTCTTTAATATAACACATGTTCTTGCCCTGATCTTGTGGAAAGATTCCGTGGTAGGTAGGGGATTGGTGAGGCTGTGCAAACACAGCAGAGCAAAGACCGAGGGAATTGCATGCTGGGAAGAAAACAAGAAGCTAAAGCAGACACTAGTCAGGACGACTTTAAATAGCGAGGCGGCCACAGGCACACCTTTGAATTAAGGGTGACTGATTCTGAATGTTTACTATAGACTCCCATGAAGGATACCATGGTGGCATCTGAGGTAGGGGTCTCTAATAACAGGCAGCCATTCCTGCCGTGGACACAGTACCTCTCCATGCTCAAGTGGTACAAGTTTCGAATAATACGAGGTACAGATCACTTCATTGTCAGCTCTGTAAGTGGGAGGTCCCCGCCTTGGAGATATTTTGTAGCGTGTCAAACACTCCGCATCGCTGATTGCATAGTATTGCCAGGGTTTGAACTTGATGCCATCCACGGATCGCTCCAAAATCCAGTTTCCGGGGCGAGGGGCATTAGCGGCTTTAATGATGACATACGCAACCTGAAAGATCTGAAACAGAGACACTAGAAGACCTCAATCCAGACTTAATAAGTCAAATGCGAGAAGACAAACACTACAGGAACTCGCTCGCGTGTGAACCCAAACCAACCCAACTCACAGACACCTTGCAGAACTCTGGCTACCAGGGGCTGGAAGAAGGACAAGGGACAGATGCCAGGCACAGTTTTTCAGTTGTGCAGGACAGACAGGTCCAAAGTTTAACAGTGTTGCTATGGTAACAATCCTGGACTCTGTTGGAATTTGCTAAACAGAAAGAGCTGTGCTCCAACACACACACACACACACACACACACACACACACACACAACAAAGATGATAAAGCTGGAATTACAGACGTACTCTGTTATTTCATGGTATGCATTATGCAGCAACTAATGATGTTGTACACATTAAATATTAAATATATAAAATATTAAAACAGAATCAGCATTTGCAAATGCTCGAAGGCCAGAGTGTTCAATAAGAGGACCATCATATGATGACTGTCTGGGTATTTCTATACTTGTAAGTACAACTGTTCACATCTGACAGTCAGGAACATGTACCTCCTGAAGGTATTGTTTCCAAAATAAACAACAACGAAACAACACGTACTTAACTCTTACCACTAACAGTGTTAGTGTTAATATGGGATTTCTCCACTGTTTCCCATCTTCCTGTTAGGATCTGACAATAGCAGTGTTATTTTACATTAATGGTAATGTTAAATCTATTTCTTACAGTGAATTGAAGATAACGCTGAATGTGAGAAAGATAACTCCTCATAGTCTGTTAGAATGGCCAAAATACAAAGCACAGACAATACCAAATGTTGGTAAAGACATGGAGCAACAAGAACACATGAGACACCAGTACCACATTTTCACATAAAATTGTAAGTACCCTCTGTATGAACCAATAACCATGCTTGTCAATAATTACCCAAATGAAAACTTGAAAAGATGGTCCCAATAGCTTTGTTTATAACTGTCCAAACTCAAGAAGCAATAAAAAGTGCTCCCCTAAGTAAACAATGTACCCAAATGGCATGCTAGCCAGTGGACAAACAAATTATATACAGTGGCCAAAAAGACAGGAAGGGGAGTTAGTTGCACACCGCTAACTGAAAGAAGCCACTCTGAAGAGGCAACATGCCACAGGTTCCAACTGTCTGACATTCTGGAAAAGGTAAAGCTATGGAGGCAGCAAAAAGATCAGAGGCTGTTAGAAACTCAGAGGAGGGAGGGATAAGCAGAAGGGACAGGAGATGAAATGACCCTACATGGTCCATAATTGCGGACGTAGGCCATTATACAGTGGTCAAAACATGCAGAACACGCACAGCTTAGAAGAGCAAACTAAACACCAGTCGATGCGTGGATGAATGCAGGACCACTGGTTGTATAAACGCCCCACACTAATTCAAGACAATAACAAAAGAACTCACTGTGGAAGAATGGAGACATGAATGACCTGTACACTCTTTACTCTGAACCTAGAACTGTGTAAGCTACTGATTAGAAAACAATGCAGCCCAACGGCGACTATGCACACAGGAGGAAGCTGTGTGTGGCATGATTGAAGCAGGCGGATGAAGGGTAGATCTGAACAGGATTTTTGAGATCTAGCCCCAGATCCAGCAGGAACGAGGCGCCATCTCTCCACATCAGCACCACTCTGGGCATTTCCAGTCATGGCAGACTCACTGGTCTGAGATGGGGTTTGCTTTCTGACAACCCCTGTTTCTGTGAGGATGAAAACATCTGTCGAATCCTATGCGATAGTGAGAAGATGCCAGATTCCACTGTCACATGACCCCTTACCAACTATTTAAACTGCACTCTCAAACATCACTTCTAGCATCCAAAATCTGTGTGTGTGCTCGCACACGTGCACACCTGTGGAGACCAGAAGTTGTTTTCAGCAAGGACTTTATGGAAACACTGAAAAGTTACTGACAGACCAGTATCTGTGGATTTGAGATGTTGAGGGGACTCTGGAGTAGTGCTGTCAGTAAGTGGGAGATTTTTACACACATAATACATATATGTGAATGCGTCCATAAAATCTTTTGTATGCTTGTAGCTTTACACACATAACATTTGTGTATGAATACATAAACACAGGGCGTAAAGTTGTCTGCCTCTGAAGTTCTTGGTTTCTGTTTCTCCACCTAGTGCTCACTAATTTCGGGACACACGAGCTTGTCAGAGTTAGCCCATCACACACCAGTTATGTGCCTACAACCATCTCTCCTTATCTCAAACAATTGTTCCCTCGGTGCTGAGTGCTCCCTTGCAGAGGCTAACCCGTGAAGGCCATGGCTGCCTGACATTTTAGCTCTCTGTGTTCATGTGGTATGTCCCTCTGTAGGGCAAGCACCTGTCTTTTTTATCAGGAAACAGGTCATTGTTCTCACAATCTCTCCACAGACCTCAAGGTCCCCAAATCAGAGACCAGGAAGCAAACTAAAAGAGGAATGCGGGCTGTAGCTCTGATAGGAAGGAAGCGGATGGAATGAGGACTCTAAACACAACTTTATTGGCCATTGTTGCCTCAGTCTGTCTCAGGCTCCCCAAAATGGGAACAAGAATTGAAAAGAACACTGGCCTGAGCTCCAAGCCTGATAAGGAGGAAGGGGATGCTGTCAAGAGTCTAAATATAAATGGGCGCCACCAAAACCATGCTGCGGGCTGACTTACGGACTCCCCAGATTTCCTGGGTAAAGTCCTGACTTGTCACTCCTGACCACCAAATGCCACTGTGTTTGGAGATAAGGTCTTTGAAGTAAAAGGTGGCTGACTGTCCGTGACTGGCATCCTTATAAGAAGAACCGAGGGGCGTGGGAGAGAGCTCACTCGGCTAAGAGCTTGCTGTGCAGCACAAGGGTCAGAGTTCAAGCCCCAGAACTCACATAAAAACAAACAACAATGAGACGCTAAGTATGCCCTTGTGATCACAGCCCTGCTCCTAGGTAGATTTCTAGGGCTCCAAGGCCAGCTAGCTAAACCAATTTGGTGAATTCCAGACCAGTGAGGTGGAGTAAAAAGACAGATCTTTCAGCAAGTACGAGGAACTGAGTCTGGTTCTTAGGGCCCATATTTTAACATCTGGACACCATGGCATGTCCTTGTAATCCCAGCACTGGAGAGGTTGGAGTTGGGTGAAAAAAAAAAAAAAAAACCTGTGGCTTGCTGGCCAGACAGCCCAGCCTAGTGTATGTGTCTAATAAAATGAAAGATACTATAGTATCACACACCCAAGATGGTTAGCTCCTGGCGGAATGACTCTTAAGGTCACCCTCTGGCCTCCACTGTGCACACGTTTACCTAAATACATTAACTCACACACAAAATTAAATTGAAAAAAAAAAATCTAAAGACGATTGAGCTGGAGGAATGACAACCGAGGTTGTCGTCTGGCTTCACATGGACAGGTGTGCAAACATGGATGCATCTGTACACACTTCATATACACACATAATAAATGAAGAACGTGGGACAGACACACATGGGGGAATACCACACGAAGACACAGAGTAGAGGCAGCCACCTGCAAACAAAGATACCTTGATCCGGGACAAATTTCTTTCCTTTATGTTGCCCTGTGGTGCCTGTTACAGCAGTCTCGGCTAAGAAGATCCTAACTTGCCAATTCTAGTTGAGAAGCAGATCTCACACACAATAAAGCGAAATTGAGAGATTCTGCTAACAGATAGAATCTTAAACCTTTGTCCAAACCAAATCCACGAAACTTCTGCCGCCAGTATCCTGACATGCTAGAGACTAAACTGTCTTTTCTCTCGGTGTAAGCTTGGCTGAACACACACTGTTGATGCAAGCATTTCCACGGGAGTCTGAGTCATTGCTGTGCTGCCAAAGCTGCAGCTGATCCAGCCATTTTCAAATCCACTTCACGGCAGCTTTCCACTCGCTGGCCTTCGTTAATTGAATACTTGGATACACATAAACATTGTCACAGAAAGTACTGTCGGCACACATCAAACGCTGGAGCCTTTCTACAAGAGAATCCAGACAGAATTCTGGTGTGAGCCTCAATCTTAACTTAAACAGAGTAAATCCAACCCAAGCACAGACATCTGAGAGCACAGATAACCTCATTCGCAAGGCCAGAGGTTCATCCTCCGCCGGAGTTCTCTGTACCATTGCGTTCTCTCAGAATCCATGTGGAGAGGCCCACCCCACCTGCATCTCTGACAGCGACTGAACAGGGACCACTTTATGGCTGACAGTCTCAGGGGAAACAAACTCATCACAAAGGGTATCTAGGTGAAGAGTGTATTTGATAAAACCCTATCACTTGACTGATTCCCTACCGAAGCAACGAGTTTGCTCTTTGTAAGCTCTGCTGCTTGTGAAACCATCATAAGGAAATTTCAAAGCACCACTTGGGTTCTCATTTCTTACTCGAGAACGAAGAAGCAGTCACTAAACAGAAGGGTCATCCGTGACTCGAGAACCTGGCAAAGCGATTGGGAGGAGCCTCAAAGCGAGGACATAGCAAGCCAGGGAGCCGAGACTCTTGCTGGGGAGGCACACTTGCAAAGGTGATTCTAGACAAATCCCTCAGGAGTGATTACTGTAAAGTGAGGGCTGGCTGTTTCTCTCTAATCCTCCCAGAAGACCAGCCTATACAAATAAGGACGAAAAGATAGCTTCAAGAATGAGGAGGGGACTTTGGATTTCTTTTCCTCTCACTTTGGCGTTGATATTAACCCGTGAAGTAAATGGGTCAAAGTTCAGTGCCTCCCAACTCCTTCCTGTTCTGCCTTTTCTTTGGGGGGATGGGACGGATTGACTGCCTGTGTGGATAAACTCCGACCAAGCAGGTTTCTTACAACTCTTAGGAACATCTCAGAGCATCAAAGAACATTCACTTTTGATCCATGCTGAGATAAGTAAATGCACAAGACCTTGGCCAGCAAGAGGGCTCAGAGATAGGAGCCCAACAAGAATTAGCTTTAATCTGTGATCTGAAGGTGGGAAAGGAATTTTAAAGATGTCTGTCAGCGGTGGACCTGTTTCCCATCAGTGGGGAAAGGCTAGACCAATAAGCCCAGGAGGAATCCTCCTGATGCCACTGTCCCACCCGAAGATGACTAACAGTGTTTACTATTTCAATACAAAAATGTTAAACCACTTTACCAGAGAAGAGAGAACTGAAAGATAGGATGTTCTCCATCCCTAGTATTCTAGCTCAATGTATTTCTCCAAATATATGGCCTAATTCTACTATGTGTTCTGGAACCTTCTTGTCACCAAATGCTCTTTGCGGGGCTCTTCCCTTTTCTCTTCCTATTGAAAGCTCCCCAAGATAGGATGGGATGAACATGGTCAGTCTCGGACCCATCAATACAGAAACAGCGCTCCTATCCCCCAGTCAGATAGGCCCAGGTTCCATCTACGGAGGTCTTCACCTTTGAAATCAGACTAGGTTTTTCCCCAGTAATGAAGCTCCAATTTGCTCTTGTTAAAACAGAGGTGATGATATATAGTAACCCCTTCAACTTTTCAGGGAGAAAAGGGCAAAGTTGGAGGCTGTGGCTTAGTGGGATGCTTTCTGGAAAGCGACATTCTCTCCTAGTGCACAGTTGAGGGACACGGGTGCCTCTTAGCTTTGTCCCGTGGTTGGGACCGAGTGTTCTGAGGATAATAACCTGTTCCTTAATAAAAGGGCACTCAGAACTCCAGGGCAGCAATCCTCTCTTCCTCAGAGGAGAAACTGCTTTTCCATGAGAGAGGGGGAGACCTGGGCAGTGGAGTACCCCACAAAGACACATGTGACATTGAGAACGGGGACGCCAGAACATCTTTCCGTGTGTGCCTCATTTGAAAAACACTGACCCGTGTATCTGCTGTGTCAGAGGGACGGTGCTGGGTACCACAAAAGCAGCAGCGACAGAGGGGCTGCTGTCTGTGGATGAGGTTGCCATAGTCATGAGGAGAATGAGGGGGCGGGGAGGATATTCCGATCTAGCAGGGGAGTTTGATCTGGTTTGTAGAGGTGGCCAGAGAAGTTCCAAAGGTGAGTGTGGGAAGAGACAACAGGTGTCTACAGAGCAGGGCAAAGAGGCAACGTGACAGAGAGGAACAGCTCACACCATAGAATATAGACATTGCAAGCAGGTGGCCTGGTACGGACAGCCAGAAGGAGACCGGAAAGGTCATGGGTACCTCTCCTAGTTAGGTCTTGGTATCCCGTGGTAGTTTTCTTAGACCACCGAGAATCATAAACCAGGGCAGGACAGGGCCAGCGATGACAGTGGATTTGAATTCTGACACGTGGGATTCATAACAGAGGGTTGTGATGACTTTGAAAAGATCAAATGAGTGGGGCAGGGATGAACAAGAAGTCCTAAAGAGTTTCCTGAAAAGTCAAAATGTGAGTGAAAAAACTAAAGCCAGAGGGCAACTGAGAACTTCCACACTCTGGACTATAAGAGAAGGGGGCTTGCTCCCTGCTGTCCTCCAGTCTCGGTGCAGAGAATCCGGGCTGAGAACTCGGCCTTTGAGCACCTTCCTAGTCTGCGCACTGACTTGGTGCTGACCCAGCAGACAGAGCAGCGATGAGAGGCTTCGGACCTTCTCTCCCTCCACACCTCTCCTCTAAAGAAAACACCACGGTCAAGGCAGTGGCAGCAAAGGGCCTCCTCATTGCGCCCCACAAACCCAACTGAGGGTTCTGCATGAAAGAGCTGGGAAACGTGCTACTGAACCATCCCCACAACACCGCCCTGCGAGTTACACATTGACCACTGCTAAGAACGGTAGCAGCAGGTTTTCTTTCCCCTCATCGCAGACTGAATCATTAACAGCTTTTTGCACTGGCGAGATCAGAGAGCCCCTTTGTGGGTAAGCAAGATTTTGCTCTGGATATGAATTCCCTCATCCGGTTCCTAAGTGAAAACCCTTCTTTCGTTCACAAGACATCTCACTTCACTGAGCATCTGAAAGCTGTTGGACATTGAGCTGACAAATCAGCACATTTAGAGATCATCAAGGAAAACAATTTAAATATGAAGACTATGTAGGAAGTATTTTGATTATTTTAAAAGCAGCATGGTGGGAATAGAAAATAGCGAGCCATTGTGAAAAATAGCATGTGTTCCCTTAAAAAAAAATCAAACAAGAGAATCACTATATGGTTCAACATTTCCCATACTGGTATGTGCCTGGAAGATAGAGTGGATGCATTTGAAGTTACTAATCACCAGTGTTTATAGCAGCATTATTCATAATAGCCAAAGGTTGGAAACAACCCAAATATCCATCCATGGATGACTGACTAGGTGAAATTTGGGAAAGACATACAAGAGAAAGTTATCTTGTCTTAAAAAGAAATAAAATTGCAATACAGTCTGCAATATGAGCAATCCTGGAGGCCCAATTACACTAAGAGAAACAACCCAAGGCCTCTAGCATCCACAAGGCCTTGGCTCTGGTCTCCAGCACTGCCCCAAAAACCTACACAGGAATAAACAAAACTACAAAAACTAGTATTGTTCTACTTAAAGAATGTCTGGAGTAGTCAGATGAGCAGAAGGAACTAATGTCAGGCTGGAGAGATGGCTGAGGGATGCTATGGTGAGGACCTGAGTTGAGGTCCCTGCACACACATCAGATGGCTGCACTCACTGAGGACTCCAGCTCTGGGGAAACCCAAGCCTCTGGCCTCCACGAGCACCCAGACCCACAGGTATAAGTCCACTTCACACACATGCACATAAAATAGAATATTTAGTTTGAAAATAAAAAGAAAGAATACTTGTTGCCATGGCCAAGAGTGGGAGAGATAAGTAGAGCTGGTGTTGGATAAAGCAGGAGATTAAAAAGGGATCTGGGTTGGGGAATGGCTGCGCTGCAAAAACTGCATGCACTAAATGCCTCTGAATGCTACACTTCAAATGTTTAAAGTGGCAAACTTTATATTCTGTATAATTACAAGAACCAACCTAAAAAGGAAGAAAGAAAGCACAGTGAGATGGAAGTGGGTGAAGTAAAGATGCAGCTTTTCATTGGAGACTGAGACGTGTGCACCAGAACGAGCAGGGCGCAGTGTTTCCAGGCGGAGGACCAAGTCTAGAGAAGCCAGGACCCCAGTGAGCTGGAGGTCAGGAGAACAGTGCAGAGGATGCTTGAATAGCATCCTTTTGGTAACACTGTTTCCGTCAGTTTCTTCCTAAGCTCTGGCAAGGGAAGAAAGACACTTTACCGGGAGCAAAACCCAGTGCCCACAGATGCTAGGGGACCCGAGTGGCCCCACAGATGCTAGGGGACCTCAGTGGCCGCACAGATGGTCCGTGTGGAAGCCCCATGGGTCAGCAGAACGCTTACTCCTGGGCGCTGTATCCTGAACAACAGCTAAGCAGCGAGAGAACCCATGAAAGGCTAGAAGAGAGCTGCGGTGACCCTGAAAGTCTGTGGTTCCGGTACAACCCTTCTGCATGGTCACTGAAGCTGTCTTTCTGCGCGTCCATCGGAGCAACAGCAAAGGTGTTTATCTCTGATCCCATGATAGTGAAGAATGGAGCAAACAGAGGAAGTTAAATCTGAGGACAGACAATTCCGGTTACCTCAGTACTGCAGGGGCGAAACATTTGGACTGCTGACCATACACCAGGTTGGCCACTTTATAATGTTCTGTTTAAAGGTCGGTCATGAAAAGCCCAAATTTGACCCAAGCACAATGGTACTGAGGCTCTATGGAAATTCATTACACCTCCGTCCCACTTTCCTATGAATCTAAAACCTTAAGAGACTATTAATTTCAAAAAGGAAAACCATTTTGAACATGCTATAGTGATTATGAACCCGGAGACACCTTAGCCCACCGCCGTTGGGGGCTGAGGCTGGAAAGTGATCTCCCAGCCTGCCCAGCTTTCCCAGGACGTCTTGGTTTGTACAGCTGTGCCGTCCAGCTAATGATTCAGTCGTAACACTTGATCTCAGGGCTTCCTGGGCTTCATTTCCATACCGCAGCAAGGCTGAGATGGAGGCTCGAGTGAGGCACCTCTCTCAAAGGACAGCCATGTGCACAGGGGGCACATTCGGAGACCTGGGTCATTCGGTGATTTTGTGAACACCGGAGTGCGCTTACAGACCCCTGCATGGTGTGGCCTACTACACACTCAGCCCTCTGTTCAGACAGCTGTTCCTGGGCTTTTCATCTGTCAACGTGTTCCCGCACTGACGGATTTAGGAATCTAAACATAACCAGGCAGAGAAAGGAAAGAGCACAATGAAGAATATGGGGCACAGACTGGGAGTTCAGGTCCGTTCTAATCTGGTGGAAATGCTTTCGTGTATGAGCACCATCCTTGGGCAAGCAGCATTATGTCTGCATGACATTATGCATGTATAGATTTCAAAGGGACCCCAGTACTAAGGAAATGCATTCCCAGTAACAGCCTGCCCAGTCACTAGTGAGTCTGTCCCTATTGCCATCATTTCACCAGAACTAAGGTTTACTGTTGGATTACCTTGGTCACTCTGTCTGCCAAAAGGTAATGCATTATTAGAGATTAGCGTTCTTTAAAGTTCCTTCAATCTAGGCAATTATAAAACTCAATTGAATGCTTTTCATGATATAGCCTGCAGGTGATAAATCCCAAGGAGGATTTCCCATAGCCCACTGCGTTATTCACAGCATACAATAAACGTGATTTCTGTATTACAAGTCTCAGCTGAACCAAATGCACGGTGGGGACACGAGGCACCTGAAGTCCCATCACTTCCCCCAAGGGCTGCCGTTCTCATCTGAGAACGTCTCAAAATGAGGACACGGTTAATCTTCTGTTCTCTCGATTGTTAGAAAGAGAGGTGGAAATCCAGGCGCTGATCCTCGAGCCCTGAACTACATCACTGCCAGGTTTCAGAACAGTTTGACAGCCCTGATGGAGATTAATGATCGAAACATAATTAATGGATGAGAAGATAATTAAGAAGACCAAACACTGTATTCAGTCCAGTGCTCCTAGACAGATGTCCAATATCACGACAAGATAAAAGTGCGTGACTGACGGGTGAATTCTCTGATATTCCAAAGGAAAGAAAGGGGAGGAGGGAAGAAAAGAAGAGGTGGCATGAGGCAGGGGCCCTTTTAAACACGATGTTAAGGAGGTGTGAGACTCTCAGTCACCGTGGACACATAAAGCAAGTAATATTTTTGAAAAATAAACCAAACTAGTAAAGATTGCATTTGAGGGCTGGAATGTAGCTCAGTGGTAGAGCACTGGCCTAGCATGTACCAGGCGCTGAGTTCCAATCCTTGGTACTAAAGACTCCACAGTGAGAAAAATAATCAACACACAGCCACAGAAATATTAAACTGTGATTTAGAGTAGTCCCAAACTAGAAACACATTTTAGGTGTCCAACTGTCGTAACACGTTAAATAAAGCATTATGTACCGATATAATAAAGTACTGTTCAATCTTCAGACACTGTTATAGGAATTTAGCTGATGGCCCTAAAGACAAAACCAATACTCCCTGGCCTTGGCAGAGTCAACAGTGATCGTCTATATGGCAGACAGTCTTTAGGTATTGGTCAATAGGTTCGAAGGTACCTGGACTTCTGGAAGAAGAGTTACAATTCTGTGCTCTGTGTTGCGGTCACCTTCCAGGCTACAATTTACTCATCTGTCCTAGACTTAAACATACTCTTATCCTTGGTCGATTCCGTCCCTTGTAAAACCAAAAATATACACCCAGAGAAAGACGTTTACAAGAACACTCACAGAAGCTCTTACACAATGGAGAAAAGCTGAAAACAGCTCTGCCAAGGAGCAGATAAACGGACGTCAGTGTGCTCGTAAAGTGAAGCGTTGCTCAGAAAGAGAAGGCGCAAACCTCAGCAGGGCTCTCAGAGAAGGAAGCCAGATGCAGGGTGAGATCTCTCGATAGGAAGTTATCTATCATTGTGTAGACTCACCGAAGGGAAACAGTCAGAGCAGAGGGTTCTCTGGCCAGAGAGAGGACAAACATGATGAGCAACAGCCAGGGAAGGGCATGGGGAACACTCTGGAGTAACAAGAATGGCCCATAATTGATTAGTACATGGCTTGAATCCATCCAACTGTACACTCGCGATCTGTGTAATTCACTGCCTGCAACTGACAGCGTGTCCTCCTCATTGGAGCCCAGCACTCTGGGGAGTCCCCATCAGGGCTGATAACACATGCTAATTGCTGGGCCCCCTGCCTTGTCGTGGCCTGTAACGGCTCCAGCATACATGATTCGACATCACACATGAGCATCATCTGCTCGTGTGTTCTTGTCAGGCTTTGCCAGCTGCAGCTGAACTGACCCAAGGCAGGTTTCTCCTTATCCTGGTTCCCTGAACAACACAGTATAGCCAATGCTTACCCAGCATTCACGCTGATGCCTGAGGTATGACATGTCAGCTAGTGGTGATTCCAAGTACACAAGAGGATGTTATTAATACATATGTAAGGTGCCTTATAACATAAAAAAAAAAATGGGTCTGGGTTTGGTATCCTGATACCGGGGAGATAGTCCAGTCCTGAAATCAATACCCTATGGAGAACAAGAGAGTTTGCAAAGCTGCAGTGCAGAAAAGTGAGCGAAAACATTTCAGACGGAATGTGCTGTCTCAAACCCACACGTCTCACTTTCTCTGCTGCAAGACTCTCCTGGGCTTCCATCTCCTGCACATCCTCCTGTTTGTTTCCTCCTTCCTTCCTTCAGTGATTCCTTCTGTGAGAGGCCTGCCCTAAGCCCCTTCCTGTGTGTTCCCTAGGCATCGGCAGAAGTTAACTGCAGACCATCTATTTCCTACACTAGAGCACAAGCCTCAGGAGGGAACAGTCTTCTTCAAATTGCTGACCAAAGAGACGTTGCTATGTTGGCTGGTACAGATAAGGAAAGAGCTTACTTTTTCTATACTGACAGTTTTGCATGGGCACGCAGTCATCTTGTATATCAACAAATCCGGAGACTCCAGAACCTAGTGAGTAGCAACTCCACGATGTATTTAACTAGTATATACGTACAGTAGACCTGAGGATGAAGAACGGGACAGAAAGTAAACTCCGGTTGTTAGAATTGCAGGTGATTAGGAAAAAATCCTTTTCCATCTTCTTTCACATTTGTGGGATGTGTGCATGTGTGTGTGTGCATAATTTTGCATATGTGTGGATACATGTTTATGTATATGCCTGTGAACAGAGGCCTGGGGTTAAAGTCAGGACTCTTCCTCAGTCCCTCGTCTACTTTGTTCATTGACACAAAGACACTCAGCCAGGACCAGAGCTCACTGATGTGGCTAGTGTCATGTTAGCCAGCTTACTGATGTGTCTAGTCTTGTTAGCCAGCTTACTGATGTGGTTAGTCTTGTTAGTCAGCTTACTGATGTGGCTAGTGTCTTGTTAGCCAGCTTACTGATGTGTCTAGTCTTGTTAGTCAGCTCACTGATGTGGCTAGTGCCTTGTTAGCCAGCTTGCTCTGGGGATCCATAGTTTCTGCTTTCCGGGTTGGAATTACAAGGAGGTTGCCATGCCCACATAGAATTTACATGGGTTTCTGGAGAACTGTTGAACCATCTCCCCAGGCCTCCAAAACTCTTGTTTTATGATTTGTTGTATTTTCTTAAAGTTCCTGTTACCTCTACACTACCTCTACACTAGAATTTTCTGTGTATAAAAGTATACACTAGAAGCATAAAAATCACCTTGTAGATGGGTTTATTAGTACACACTTTTAATCCCAGCATTAGGGAGGCAGGCAGATCTCTATGAGTTTAAGGCCAGCCTAGTCTATATAGCAAGTTCCAGCCTACCCAGGCAGGGTTACATAGCGAGAGCCTGTATCAAAAGCAGAGGGAAGCAGAGGGGAGACCTAGAATAGAATCCAAGTTCCAAATTGTTAAGTATGTATCAAATAGTTCTTCAGAAATTACTTTATCCCTACTATAACAGGAAGAAAGAATGAGGTTGTTTTTTTTTTGGTGGACTTCCCTCTCTGTCCCCAAAAGCACAAGCAGGTTTTGTTTGACATCAAAGAGTTGGGAGAGCGAAAGCATGCTGAGAAAGAATGTCATCAAGCCCTCCTCATTCATTTCCCAGAATCCCTCTCAGGTCCCAGCCAGAAGCGCTGATTCTGAGCCAGATAAGATGTCCAAGCTGCTTAGAACCCAAGAAGAAGAGCAGGACAGGAGTGTTTGGTGAACTCCCCAAGCCAACAGGGTGGTGGTCCCTGATGGCACAGCACAGCTGGCGACACCGATTTCTTACACACCACTGGGCAGCTGTGGGTGGGAGCTAAGATGAGACGGAAGACATGGCTAACAAAAACAAACGCTTGTGGAGATTACCAGAGACCACCCTGCGTGAACAAGGGACAGTGTGGGTGACTCTAAACCACCACGAAGAGCCATGGATTCCTTCTATTTATTCTGCCAAACAAATGCCAGGAAAGCTCTGTGTCTGTGACTGGGGAGGTCAGTATGCACGCTGAAGCGTTGCTCTGACCTAACAGCGGTGCTGTGGTAACAGAGGCCTCCGTGACCCGGCTTTCAGAAGGGTAACTGCTTTGCTGCAGAACTTTTGTCTTTGTTTGTTTATTGCACCAAGCCAAGACCCATTTGTCGTAAGAGCACAGTTTACACGTTAAGGGTGTCTTAGGAATCCACTGTGTGAGTTTTCTGACGAACCTGGTCAATGTGCTTAGCAAACGGCGCGTGTGTCTAGCAACAGCGCCTACCACCCAAGTCTTGTCAGTTTATCAGGGACTTGTGGGGACCAAACACAATGGACTTCTAAACTAATGAGACTCTCTCTATGACTGCCCCCAACCCCGAGCTTGCCCACAACAAAGATTCCTCTGTGAGCCTGTTCCCACAACTAAGTACCACTTCCTAATTAAACCTACACACACA
>NW_004949118.1:5419752-5428151 GCF_000317375.1 Microtus ochrogaster | reverse complement strand
GCCTCTGCCGGTGCCATAGGGAACACTTCCTTTCTCACGAAAGAGATTTTATCTTAAAAGGGATTTTTTTTTTTTTTTGTAACTCACAAATCTGACCCTCCTGGAGAAAATATTTGAACAGGCTTTAAAATTTCCTTTCAAAGGAAAGACAATATATCGATTCAATTTGTTTTCTCCCTGGTCCCACACTATGGGATCAAGAGCACCCAATTCTACCTGCACTGCCAGAGCAAGGAAGCAGTGCTGATACCTGTGGATTTGCAGGGATGTGGACCCCACCAGGCTCCACTAAAGGTCAACAGAAGAAGCTGAGGGGGTAGAATCTCAGTACCCTCAAGATAGAAAGAAAAAAAAAACCTGTAAGGACCCTTGGCAGCTGCATCTTAATGTTGTGACCTGAAAGACAGCAATGACTGGGGATCTGGTGAGGGAGCGTGGACAGTGTGGAAGGAGCTGAGATTTGGAGGAATATGGAGCAACAGGCCAGGGGCCTAGCTGTTCTGTCCTTACATTTTCCTTCCTAAAATGGAGAGTATCTCTGCATTGCAGGACAGTCAGGACATCAGATGGAGGAAGAGAGCTGAGGAAGAAAAGGCTGGACCGTCTCCAAGTGACACCTCTAGGTTTCTGTATATTTGTCAGTAAACAGTCCTTTTAAAGTGACCCTCAAAACTTCACCAGGAACCTGCCATTTAAACTTCAAAATATGGCTTCTATTCACTGCATTATTTCTTTGGCAGGGGGTGAGACTGAACTTTTCAATTGGAAGCTCAAGTTATTATCCATAAGAGAATCAATCCAAACCACAGGACCGGGAACTCTAAGCTAAGGCTGGGTAGCCCTTATAGAAGACCACGCGCATAGCTTCTAAAAGCTTTAATAGTGAGTTGTAGTCATACTGGGAAATGCTCAAGTCAAGATGTAAACTAAAACACTGAGGCATGACCTTTTACATCGGAGACTCTCGCTGAAGGAAGGGCCGGGTCTGAGGACGCACGCGATGGCCCCGCATCTTGAGTGGCCAAATGCCCACCCTTTCAATAGCTGCACGAACTCTCTTCTCTGTTCAGGAATCTACACAAAGGTAGACACTGGCATGGAATGGAGCTTGATTATGAGAATTCAGTGGCACACCTCAGATCAAAGGACTACACATCACAGACCTGGCACAGAAAGTTCCAGTAAACATTAACACCTTTGGGGAGGTATTAAATGCATAGGGATGCAAGAGGGAAAAGAGGAAAGCTGGCCCAGTTTTACAGTATTATCAATGGTCCTCTCAGAGTAAATGGATGGTGAGCGCCTCTCCCTCTGCATGACAACCTGAACCTTCTGTCTGCTTTACAATGTTCCCATTCTATTTCACAAATCTAAACACAATTATCCTTGACGTGCAAGCTTGTTTTCTCATATTCGCATGATTGTATTGCTAAAAAATCCTATTAGCTAAGTCTAACTAGGTTATCTTAAGGTCTTGCTTAGCATTTCCTCTGGTGATATCTGAAGATCAGAGAGAGGACATTAATGGGGATGGGGTGTGACTTGAGAGATGGCTCAGTCTATAACATGCCTGCCACACAAGTCTGGGGGCCTGAGTTTGGATCCGCAGCACACACATTAACAATCCGGGCACGGTGGTGCCCATGTGTGACCACAGAGACAAGTGGACCCCACAGCTCACTGGTCAGCTTGCCTAGACAATTCAGGGTACCAGGTCCTGGGAGTGACTTTGTCTCAACAAGATGAGGTGAAGAACATTTAAAGAGACTAGACGTTGACTCCTGGTGTCCATATTCATGTACACATACACACACACACACACACACACACACACACACACACACACACTATACACAAAGACAAAGGTCACAGGAAGAAACAACCTGAGGTCTACAGGATGGGAGGAATTAGTTGGGCACACTACACCACTCATAATGCTACCATACTCTACGAAAAAATGACCTTGGTGCCCCTCTCTATGCATCTCCACTATACCACGTCAACAAAATCAACAGCAAGTTCATATGAAACAGAACTGTTCCCAAGTTCCTCGGTCCTGCCCGAGGCATTCTCTCAGCTGAGATCCAAGGGCACCGGGTCCTAGGCTGTATGTGAAGTCAGTCCATGATTCTGCTAGGATTCCAAAGTTCGCTCTTCTTTCCAACGTATTTGGGCTCTGGATGACCACCGTATGCCAGGGTACCTGCAGCGGCCTCTCTGTGCTGGCTGGGAGCACAGCAAGCGATCACCTGCTGGCGAAGGCGGACCTAATGGCTAAAGGATTGACAGTGTCCCCTGGATTCTGTGTCTTGAGGTTGAGAGCTCCGCAAATCACCAGGTGTCTCTTCAGGAGGCTGCAGGGCTGAGGCTGGAACCCAAGGAGGGAGGCTACATTGCTCCTGTCTCCTGCTTTTCCTGTCAGTCTCACCCCTGCAGGTGCCCCTGACTCGAGCTTCTGAGTATTTCCCAGAGGAGCTTCTGACTCTCTCCTGAAGACAGGGGAGGGGTGTCATCCCTTGCTCCAAGGGTCCAGATGCTAATGATTCCACCCCTCCTTTGGTTCCTCCATGGCCGTCACAGTCTGAGAGACTTTCTGCCCCCCCCCCACTTTCCAGTTCTCCAACAGTCTAACCAGTTCCTGATAGTCAATATGCCCCTCTGCACACACAACTCACATGGTCTCTGTTCCCTGGCTAAACCCGGGCTGATGCAGCGCACCCTTCATAGGGTGTTAAAATGTTTACTTGTATAAAATACAGGCAACACTGAAATTACCATTTTAGCCATTTAAGTTGTATGATTCGGTGGCATTGGTCCATGCCACCAAATTCTCCAATCGAGAATTCCGCCAATCAGAATCACCATCACCCATCTACAGGTCATCCTTATTCGACGTTCCCATCGAACACTAACCCCCCTCTTTCTTCTCCCCACACCCGCAACCACCAGCCTACTTCCAACCTCCAAACCAGACACCATTTCTTCTTGGTGTGCAGCTTCATGGAATGTTTTCAAGATACGCTCACATTAGAGTATGTGTCAAGTTTCCATTTGCTTTCAAGGCTGAGCAATAGGTGTGTACCACAAACAGTTTACACGTTCATCAGCCGATGGAAATCTGAGCTGCTCCCGCCCTTTGGCTCTGTGAGTGATGCCGCTGTATCGTTGAGTCTTCCCTTCTGTTCTGTGGGTTTTATAGCTGGAGGGAGACTAGCTGGGCACATTGTGAGTCTATACCTAGATTATTAAGGAACCACTATTTTGTCTTCCTCGGTGGCTGCATCCCTTCAAGCCAACCAGGAGTGTACAGATGACCTTCCTCCTCTGCACCCTGGCCACACCTGCGACTTTCTGTCTCTTTTATAACAGTTATCCTGATGGGGGTGAAATGCTATCTTCTTGTGCTTTTGGTATTCACTTCCCTAATGGGTACTAATCTTTAATCGAGAATCCCGCCAATCAGAAAGTCTTCTGTCCTGCTGAGGGATGTCAGCATAGGAAATGGACTTCAACATAGCAAGTGGGACCTAATGTAAGTCTGGGAGCCGTAAAATTCAAGATTCAAAGAAAATGTACAGGCTTTCTCAGAATGATTTATGTTCAGCTTAAAAACATCCAAAGTCATCAGGGACAATAGTGGCACTCAGGCAAGGGTGTGTGTCCACACCACCCGACAGTGAGAAGTTGATCACTGACGGTAGTGGCGCTCAGGCAAGGGTGTGTGTCCACACCACCCGACAGTGAGAAGTTGATCACTGACGGTAGTGGTGCTCAGGCAAGGGTGTGTGTCCATACCACCCGACCGTGAGCAGAATTAACTAGAATGCACCGCCCCCTGTAAACTTCGGTTCTACTCTGACTGTACTTCACCAGATCAAGACACATTTCTTTTTCTTAAAAGCAAGACTCCTACATACACTGGGTCCCAGTAGGTTTTTTTTTAATGGTTGCTCTAATAGCCTAACAGCAGAATATTTCAAATGCTACCCATCAGTGGAAGAAACGGGCAGAAGTTACCTGTGTAAAATAGTAAGGAACTAACTGCAGACACCACAACCAACCTCTTCAGCCAGCCCAGTCCTGTATGACCTTCTCCAGGGTCAAGCCCGTGAGTGTGCCTGACACTCACCAACCAGTCAGATAGAGCCTCTGCCCCATATTGGTGATCTAGTCTGGTCTAGCCACTCCTCCCTGTACAGTAAACCCCTAGGTTTCTGTCAGGGCCTGCCTTGACTGCCCCTCAGGTGCCCATAGACCCTTCCTTCCCACACCACGTTTAGCCTCTCCATCCAGCAAGATCTACCCCCACACTCCTGGCTGAGATCACAACCAAATGGGCCAGGAAATGGTGCCGTGGAGTACTGTGTATCACCTACCTCACACCTGGAAGGAACAGCGGGACCAGAGCAAATGTGTTAAGAAAGAAGGCAGACGTCAGGGGGCTACAGAGCTCCTCTGGCAGGACCGGCCCCACCTACCTGCCGTAAGTCCAAGGTGATGGTGACCCAGTGATACTCTCTCCCGTTCTGGATACTGGGACTCTGCCACCAATTATTGGTGCCGTCTATCGCGTGTGATATCGGGTGGCGCTCTGTTAAAAGAACATAAGAGCACACGCAGCTCTCAGCTCTGGACTTTCATTCTTGATCTGCTAAACTCAGCGCAAAGGCATAGCCAAGTCGCCAAGGTGAGCAGCTTTTGAGGATCTCAGCGGAAGTCACTGTTACTTCAGAAAGTATAAATTCCCACGGGGAGCCCATGGTGGAGCTCAGAGACAGAACACATGCTAAACACATGCAAAGCCCTGGGTTCAATCCTAGAACCCACAAAGTAAGTTGCATAAGCATCTCCCTGTGCACTTTTCTATGAACAGAAAGGCTGTACTTACCTCTAGGATTTGTACTGTTACCGTCGCAGACCCGGCACTGGGAGTGTCGGACAGGTCGGCCGGGCACGTGCTCCACGAGTTTGCAGAACATCTCAGGCCCCTTCTCGCCACAGGTCGCATTGGCACTGATGTGGGCACTGGTGGCCAGGTTGAGAATGGCAGGGAACAAGCCTGGAAGTCAAAGTTCAAAAGCCAAATCAGTCAAGTCAAGCTATGCAACCCACGTCACAGGCAAATCCAAAAAAGCTTGTAAATCCGTGTGCTGAATGAGGGGCCCTTCCACCAAAACTGGGTACACCCAAGGCTTTCAAGGCTCGCTGATGTGGAACTCTGAGACAAACAGGACACATTTGTAAGAAAAACCAAGAACACTAGCTAGAAGACATGAAGGAATTTTGGGGAGTAAATATTTTCCACACTTTCATCCAGGTTTGGGATTCTTACTTAGGCACATATGATTGTGAAAAATATAGTGTGAAAACACGAAGATTTGTGCATCTTGCCCTAGCAACAAAAACGATTATGAACAGGTAGCCTCAATGTTAGGAGCTAGTGTTCTTCTGCCTTGAATTCATTTGGAGGTGAAGCAGAAACTAGCCTGGACAGACACAGAGACGGACGGACACACGGAGGGAGAGTCACTGAAGAGGGGAGAGAACAGCAATTGTCGAATTCAGGTTCTCAGTGCACAATTCTAGATCGTGGGTTGCAATTTTTCTAATAAAATTTTTAAACAATATGTTTAAAGACAAGTTATAATTCTCACACTGCCCAAAGAACCTGGCCACTGTCCTCAAAGACAGCCGCCAGCTGCCTGTCTCTGGCAGGAATGCAGGGTCTTCCCTGTAATTACATACAATCTTCTTTTTTTCTTTCTTTTGTCCCTCACGATGGCTTGTTTCCTTGGGTGAATAAAACTTCAGAACACAAGGATCCAGACTGTACAGTTCTCCCCACACGGATAATCCCTGCTCGGCCCAGTATCTCCGTCTTAGCCGATGTTTATCTCCAAGCAGCTGGGCTCTGGGCAGGTTCAAAGAACTCAGTGGCAGATTTTGCGCAACTCTGAGACCAGGATCCCCACTAGACTTCTTCTGAGACTTAACTTTATCTTGATAAAGAAGGGCATTAGCAGCAGAGAAGCTATAGAGATCCAGAAATAACAGTGTGTGCGGGGTGGGGGAGCCATCGACCAAAACAGACCACGTAAACAGTTCTGACAAGAGCTTAGCCTCCTGCAGATCCCAGCCCACTAGATGTTGATCTTTAAGGACCACAGACTCTGATATGCCCTTTGTAAATAACATACCCAGCTCTGGGGGTGCAGCTCAGTGGTAGAGCACTGGCCTACTACATCCAAAACCCTTCACAAGCATGCATACCCACGCCTGCTTTTTAGTAACACAAAACTGTTTTAATTGTATAGACAGAATTCTTGTCTTTAACCTTTGAGTTCTACCTAGTATATTCGATGGCGCTTTATTGTAAATATTTAGGATTTTAAATCAAAGACAAAATGGTTCTCTTGAAAGACTTCCTCTGCACCGGTTAGAAGGGAGACAGCCAGATGTTTGTTGTTGCTGTTTCAATGATGTGGCCCTGACCACACACTTGAGCAGGCTTCCATCCCCAGACTAGCAGGGCACACAGACTAGAGTCAGTAGGGAAAGTAAGACTCTCAAAATTGGGTGGGAGGGTAGAGAGGGTGGTGAAAACGTTCAAAATACATTGTGTGAAATTCTCAAAGAATTAATAAAATATTTTTTCTCACATAACAGATTAGAATTACCTAGCAGTTCTACTATAACGGAGGGGCCGTACTCAAGACTCTAAGCGGCTCAAAATTGTACATCACATACATATGTTTTACTCCCATGACAGAAAATCAATACCATTCTCTGTTGTGTCTAGTCACATGGTAGAAGGCAAAAGAAAGCCAGACTTAGTGTCTGTAGAGAACAATTTGAACAGAGTGTTTGTGTGTGTGTGTGTGTGTGTGTGTGTGTGTGTGTGTGTGTGTGTGTGTGTGTGTGTTTTAAGTTCTCCCGGGCAACTGAGTCATCTTCAAGTTTGTAGAGATACCCCAACCCAGGACAAACGCATGGGCATTAAGCAGGTAGAGAGAGAGGGACAGGAAATCCACTGAAAGCTCCTGAGAAGGCGAGGTTGGCTTTGCATAGAAAAGTCCAAGGTGGATGGAAGGCTGACGCCCAGCACGTGCGAGCCGCACACAGAATGTATTAGACTCTATGCTTCTGCTGGGGTTTCATTTCCTCCAGTTATTGCCCAGGTAACTGGGACCTCTTTCTCCCCCATTCAGAACACACTACAGAATAATCCACCTGCTCATGCATTTAACCAGCATTTGCACCCTTGGTCACACCAAACCCCACAGAGCATGAAATAGATGCCTCCCTGCTTGCCGGCTGCTCTGCTTTCAGACCCCTTTACAAACTGATCACGCCTGGCCTCCCAAATGTCCTTCAGGATCAGGTGACTGTACTGGAAAGTCCCCTGACTACAATTAGGTTAAAAAAAAAACTGCCACCAACCTATGGACAAAAAAAAATAATATTACATAATTACCATCGCTTCCTCCCAGACACTTCTCGCTTGTTTAATAATTCATCATTCAGGGCTTTTGAGTTCTTCCCTGTACTGTAATTTTTCACCTTAAAGCATCTTCAAATGTTGATTGAGCTGACAACAGCACTTTCTTCATGGATTCTGATCAAAACTACAGAGTCAATCCTTCGGGCCCTTGAGGTAAGAGTGTGTGTGTGTGTGTGTGTGTGTGTGTGTGTGTGTGCGCGCGCGCGTGTATACAAGTGTGTGTTTCCATCTTGGGGGGGAATGGTTTGTGAGGTCCACAGATGCTATATTTATCTAATACATACTATAAATCAGTGTGACCATCAGCAAAGAAAGGATTTGCAGTTTCTGCTGAAAGGAACCTAGTGAGCTTGTTCCCATAGCTTTTTCCAGAATTAAACCGTGATTAGGAATGTATTACACGAATGAATAATCAAATGGCTTCTAGTGTCATGAGCGCTTTTCTTTTCGGGAAAACAAAGAAGACTTGAACAAGACAGTCAAAGTTACCGATTTAAACCTCAGAAGAATCTAAGACAAGTAAGAATTCAAGTTCCTGAATTAAAGTTGGTGATTTCTTGCTAAGTATTAAAACACATTTAGTCTTCATTTGCCAAATGCTATCTTGCTTCATCTCTCATTTACCCATGATGCATCTATGAAATCACTGCAGAATCCAGAGATAAGGAAGAAGACTCCCAGCTTCTCAGCACTCCTGGAACATGACAGTGGCCAATGTGACAGGGCTCACACTGGGGACAGTGGCCAGTGAGACAGGGCTCACACTACAGCCCAAGACCACTGACTCTGAAGATTTGACAATTCTGGTGACCTGAGTATTTTCCTGTCTAGCTCCTTGGGGTTGGCTGGTCCCCTCCGTCCCTCCCTCCCTCCCTCCCTCCCTCCATCCCTCCTTCCT
>NW_004949118.1:5417659-5419652 GCF_000317375.1 Microtus ochrogaster | reverse complement strand
TCTTATCTTCTTCATGTCCTGGCCCCTTTTTCTTTTTTAGGTGTGTATGATGTAAGACAGAAGAGGGGATCTGATCCCCAGGATCTAGAGCCACAGGTTGCTGTGAGCAGCTTGTCATGGTGCTGGGAACCCACTGCAGGTCCTCTCCAGGAGAGTATGCTCTCTGAATCACTCAGCCATCTCTCCAGCCCCAGCGACCATTCTTGAACTATTTATTCACCTGTTCCTTCCATTACGGCTGCCAGAACTCTGGGTACCTATCTATATTGACACAGAATATAGGATCAGAGCTCAGCTAGGGCAGCTGCCTGGAGCACCTGAAGAACTTCAGAAACTAGATGCACGATGCAGATTGCATCAGGCATTTTTCAAGCATCTCTCCCCAGCTCTAGCTGAGCAGAATCAGAAGGCATTTTTGCAGAAGTGGCATTGAAGCCTTTCACAGGGCAGATTCAGGCCTGCGTGCAGTTCCTACTGGTGGGTCCTCAGTCTTCCTGCTCTGCGTTATTTCAGTTGCCGAGCAGCGGCACTAAGGCCTCCATCCAGCTTCTTAAGCCATCAAGAGGCAACTCTGTGTGATGCTGGCTGGCCTGTGTCAGGGACCTGAGGAGCGCCAGTTAGGAAGCTGCTGGCCTTGGCCTTGTGCTTTCTCAGCCATTAGGTCCTGAGTCATCCTCACTGTCTTCATTGTTTATACTGTCTCGGCATTCCAGCCTGTACCACTGGGAACACTCAAGGAAAGACCATTCCAGAGTTTTATTGGTCCTGATGTTGCAATATCAGGAATGGCAGCACAAGGAGCTGTCTCCTAGCGGCCTTCCTGATGAGCCTGATCAGCCTGCTTATATCGCCTGAGGGACAGCTTGGACTTATCTTTGCAGCAAAACACAGCTGTTTGTTTTGGACCAATCAGGGTCATAAAAGCTTGTGCTTGGGGCCAGCTATAATGGAACCTCCACTAGGGGGCGTGCTCCCCCTCTGGCTAGGAGACAGAGGTTCACCCAGGTTGTGAGCTTTTGTTTCTGACAGTCCTGGGGCTATGTGCATTTAAGAGCCAAGCCCATCAGCAGTAATCCTTTGCATATCTGTCTAAGACGCCTTGGCTGTTCCGCCAGTTTGTTGGAACCACTGGTCTTTTGCTCAGGACAGCTCAGCAGCAAGACAGGGTTCACCTGTTGACATTTCGGAAGTCCGATTAGCTTTGCTAATTTACAAGAAAATGAACACCAGAAGGAGTAGGTACTATATTAAGGATCCTGCCAAAGGATCCTTGCTTGCCCACCGCAGCGTCCTATACACTTTTCAGAGAGGCCTCACCGTCCATCTGAACGGCCAGGGTCAGGCAGGCGCTCCTGTAACCTGCACTTTTAGTTCACCTGCTTCTTAGCTTCGAGGCCAGGGTTTGTCTAAGTGCCAGTATGTCATCTGAAGAACTTCTATTTCCAGTGCAGTTGTGTGCATTAGAATAAAGTTTACAGAAACAAGGAGCCACACGAGAGCCGGCGAGCCCATAAATTGCATTGGAAACCGGGTATGGGGACACACTCGTGTAACCTCAGCCCTCTGGAGGCTGAGGCATGCCCCTGGCTACACAGGGAGACCAACCAAGTCACATCCACAAGAAAGGGCTGCGTATGTTCAGTGGTAGAGTGCTTGCTAGGAAGTCCGAGGTCCTGCATCCTGACGCTAGAACCATATTTAAAAGTGTGTAATGGCCCTCAAAGTTGCCAATTACTTAGTCTCTCACAGCGCATTACGTTTGTGTTTATGGCGTTGCTGACATAAACAAACTCGCTGCACCAACCATGGCTGCGGACAAGCACTTACTGGATAATCATCATGACGGCTGCCAGTTTCTGTCTTTCTCAGTCCAACCCCCCACACTTCTTTACTGCCGTTTATTTTCTTTCTTTTTTTAAAAAAATATTTACTTATTTATTATGTATACAGTATTCTGTCTCTGTGTATGCCTGCAGGCCAGAAGAGGGCACCA
>NW_004949118.1:5412943-5417559 GCF_000317375.1 Microtus ochrogaster | reverse complement strand
GGAATAGAACCCAGGACCCTTGGAAGAGCAGGCAATGCTCCCAACCTCTGAGCCATCTCTCCTGCCGTTTATTTTCGAGTGTTCATCATCTCCTTCGTAAACATAAGCCTCTCTGTCAAACAGTGCACCACGTGACGCCAGCAACACATCCTCTTGTTTATGCTGTCTCTTGACTGTGACAACAGGCTTGTGGAGTGGCTGATGTGTCCCGTGGAAGCCTGTGGGGGAGCCTTAGCCCTACTGGGCCCCAGAATGCAGCTGCCTGCAGTGCCCTTCCCAGAATGCAGCCCTGTGGTTAAATGGCCATAACTGTGCTCGTTATAAAGTAAAAATTACTCAGATTGCTACCAAATGAACTGGCTTTGTATATCAAAGATCGGCATTTCACATGTTTGAACACTAAACATCAAAGCTGAGCTTTAAATAAACATGAAAGTCTTGTTTGTTTAATGGAAATCAGGGCATTTACTTCCAAGGACAATTATCCAAAAGTTACCAGTTAGCTATTTTATTACTCAACTAAAGAAGCAGAGCACATGTAGGAGTGCTTTTTTTTTTTTTAATTATTATTTAAACAAAGGTGACCTGCATCACTTTAGGGACAGGATGCTTTCAGCCACCAGAAAGAGAAAACTCCACTGCCGACTCTCCTCTTTCAAAAGCACATGCTTGTTTGGTTTGTGGAAGGAAGGAAATTTAATCCATTGATGATTTTAGTAAAAGAAAAAGGGCTGAAGCATTCCCGAGATAACACGGGCTGAGTAGCAGGACCCACTGCAATGCAGAACAAGACTCAGAACGAGGGCGAGGTGGGGAAGCAGAGAAATAGAGGACGAAGAGAGATGGAGACAAAAAAATGGAAAGAGAAGAGAGGGAGCGTGGAAGGGAGAGAGAAGGAAAGCATGAGAGAAAAGATGGAAAGGGAGGGTAGGAGGAGACAGAGATGGACGTAAGAGAGACAACTGTAGAGAGGAAACGGGAACCACGCAGACAGGGAAAGCCCATGCTCAGCACAGCCCACTGCTTTCTCTCCCACGTGGGATAAGGGGAAGTTTGATCTCAGAAAGGAGAGTGGGTGCTGAGCAAAAGGCAGTAGGAGGGCTCTGCTAAAAGCCCGTTTCCATAGCAACGCTCTCAAGGTGTCCTTGACAAAGTCAGATTTCTGGGGCGTTGCTGAAAACAAAGGGGGGGAAACAAGTTAGGCACAAACGTGGTCTGTAGGGGACAATGTCCAGTAGTACAGGCCTGCTTCTCTCCGTGTGCGTCATTTTGCAGACTGGGTTTCATCTGTGTATGTGTGTGTGCACGCATCTGATGTGTGCTCACGTGTGTATGTGTGTGTGTGTGTGTGTGTGTGTGCATATGTGTGCAAGTATGTATCTCTGTGTGCTTGCACGTGTGTGTGTGTGCGTGTGTGTGTGTGTGTGTGTGTGTGTGTACAGGCACACGCATACCAGAGTGCAGGTGGGGAGGTCAGAGGACACCCTTGGGTGGCAGTCCTCACCCTCCACCTTGGCCTGGACTCTCTTGTCCCCCTCTACGTACAGCAGACTCCCATGGGAGCCTCTGGCATCTCTACTTTGCATCTTGCTATAAGGACACTAGGATTACAGACACGCTACAGAACCTGACACCACGTAAGTACCAGGGAACCAAACTCAGACTTCCACGCTTGCACGGCAAGTGATTTCCCCACTGAGCTATTACTCCAGCCCCCGTGGGATTTGATTAATAATATTTGGTCATATTGAAGGTTTGGGTTTAGAGTTTAAGCTTAGTTGCAGAGAAACCACACACACACACACACACACACACACACACACACACACACACATTCCCATCATGATAAAGTGCCAAGGGCAGTAATTTCAACATTCTACCCAAACTTCACAAAAACACAGCATCCATACACATTTCAAACTTCAATCTTGTCCACCGACCAGGGACGCCCATGCCTCGCTCCTTCCAAATCCTTAGAGGAAGGAGATTGACTTGAGAGTCAGAGCAAATGGGACCTTTGAGTCAGAAATGGGCATTCCCTCCTGATAAAGAGATTTGTTCCTATTCACAAATCTATCTCACTGGTCACTTAACAACTAATTCCATTTTGTTTAAGGCAGGGCCGTGCTGTGCAGCCGCGGTTGCCTACACACTCACACTCTTCAGGCCTTAGCCTCCCAGGTGCTGGACTAAAAGCCTCAGCCACCCTGCCCAGATCATCCATCACTTCCTAGCCAGCCTAAACATTTCCCCAAACTGCGCACTTTTCTAATGGCCTTTTACGGTCTTGATTATTTTTTTCTAGCTCTTTTCCCACTTCTGCAGTCTGGTTATGATTTAAATTGTTAATATCCCTGATGTTACCCCAGGCATGTGCTCAGAGTGATGCTCTGCGGGGGTCACGTGCACATTTGCCCTTGGCCTAAACAACCTTGGCATTTTTAGTAATTTCAAGCTGCCTCTCCCTTACTCCATTTGCACTGACTTGTATCCTTAACTTATGTGACTATGCCCGTGCCTGAAGAAAGCTTCAGGGGGGACTCGCCTTCCCGGTGTACGTGGACCATAGTGTCTGATGAGGTCATCTGGCATTCGAGATGTGCCACACGTCAACACTGTCCATGCTCACCCCCAAGGTACCTGAACCCACTGGCTTGACACTACTTTTAATCTAGCACACATTGTACAAACCAAAAGACTTTTGAGATGGCTGTCAGCGACACACAGAGTTACGAAGGGAGGCAGACGCTCCAGTCAAAGGTGCCAAGAGTTTAGATGACCTGTGTCATTCTCACGGCCCCCATAACACTGTTTCCTCAGTTAAAAAGGCACTGCCCTCTAACACCGAGCAGAGTTGTTGCCCGATCACATACATTACAGGAACCGATCCTGTCTCCAGAACCTCACATTCTCTCTCTACTCAACTATAAATTTGCCTTATGTTTCTATGTTCCACTTTTGTCACTGGCTGCTATTAATCTCTTGCCATGTCTGCTTCACAAATTGAAGTTACTATTGCACGTGTACAGAGGGAAAACAATATGTCGGGATTCAGTGTTGCTCGGTTTCCAGCAATCCCTTAAAGAGACTTGAAACGCACCCCAAGTGGATAAGATTTCTTTTTACAAAATGAGGCTAGTTCTGTGAAGAGTGACAGCCCCCCCACCCCCAGTCATAATCAAGGCTGCTGTGACTAGGCACATGGTGCATAGAGAGGCAGATACAAGTGAAGGCTCGGCTTTATTATTCCCAGGTCACTTGGGGATCTTGCTGAATCAGGACTGGAGTCACACTGGGGCCGCCAAGCTCTGTGTCTAACCGACTCCCTAGGGAACGATGCTTTGAGTTCACAGGACTGGACCTTGTGGGCCTTCCTCCAGCTCCGACTCTGAGCTGAGCCAATCTTGCCAAGTAAGCGTGGCATAAATTTCACCAGGGTGGTCAGCAGGCAGATCCTGCCTCCTTCAGCAATCCTGGAACTCTTTAACCAGAACTGCAGACACCGACTCGGCATTCTAATCGGAGACCTTGAGCAGCTATCTTTGGGAGAACTGCTGAGATTTCATGAAAACAAAGATTCGTAGCTTATTGTTAGGAAAGAAAAATGTTAAAGGCTCCAAGCAAAGATGGCTCTATAAACAGAGACCACTGGCAATCTGTTAGGGCCTTCACACAGGACGCTAACAGTGGCAGCATCTGCCACACGCTTGAATCACAACACGCAGACGCACTAAAAACTAACGAAATAAATTCAAGACCAATACACCAAAAAAGGGCATAAATTTTCTGAGAGAAATCAAGGATGGTGATAAACAAAGAGAAACATGATTTATGGAAGGACAGATTCAATATTGCTAAGCAGTAAAAATGGTCCACCGACTGAACTCAACTGCCGGCATAATTTCCTGACTGGCAGTTTTGCAGAAATTCTGAAGCTGTCCCTTGGATGCCCTGAGACCTTGAGTTTCTGCTTCATGGAGGGTTTGGATCTAGGAGAGAGAAGGAGGCCAAAAGCTTCTCCAAAGACTGTATAGGGGCAAAAGCAAGCCAGACAACTGAATTGACAAGACTCACTTGGTGAAAGGAGAGAAATGATTGACACAAGATGGACCCAGACATCCACATATGTACCTTCCCGCCTGACCTGCACACATGTGTACGTACATACACAGACACATGCTAAATTAATTCATTAAAAATTAAGTATAGATTCCAAATCCACTCCCCCCCCCTTTCAGGACTTTTTCACTTTCTGATGAGCTTTAAGAACCCCACTCCCAACTGTTTCTATTCTGGTGGCACCCCTGAATAGATCTGGCCTTGTTGTCTCCCAGAAAGCATAAATCTTTCTTTTGAGGTGCAGGGCCCAAAGTCCAGGTAAGATCATCTGTTCTTCCTTTACCTGTGCACCTGTGTGCTCTGGTCTGTTCACCTGTCTGCTTTGACTTATGCACGTGGGTGTTTTGACCTATGCACCTGTGTGCTCTGAGCTGTGCACTTGGGTGCCCTGACCTGTGCACTTGAGTGCTCTGGTCTATGCACCTGCATGTTCTGACCTGTGCACTTGTGTGCTCTGACTTATACATCTACCTGGGTGTTTTGACCTATGCACCTGC
>NW_004949118.1:5394429-5412464 GCF_000317375.1 Microtus ochrogaster | reverse complement strand
ACCTATGTTCTCTCACACTGAGATTTTCAGCAGCTCTTCACTTGATTATGCTGACAAAGACTCAAACTGAGGTTTGCCTCACAGTGAAAATTCTGCTAAATGTAAATGTTAATAGGTCTCATAAATAAAATTATTTTAAAGATACTTTGGGATGAAGCCAAGATCGCGCGCGCGCGCGCGCGCGCGCGCGCGCGTGTGTGTGTGTGTGTGTGTGTGTGTGTGGTCGGAGTGTGTTTCAAGTTAAAGAAAGGTTAACATTAGACCCATAGCTAGACTAAAGTCACTATGAGTTGTCCTCAGGAAAAAGGCTCTTTTTCTCTAGACACCCAGTCATCTGCCCTGATCAGCAACTTCCCTTTGGTTTGGAGTAAGTATAACTACCACGGCCACTTGTCACATGTAACTGGCAAGATACACTTAGAAATACATCCTCATTGAGAAATCCATGATAACCAAGACACGTATAGCAGCTAAAATATTGCAGAGGGACACCTGTCTGGGACAGAAAAAAGGGACCAGCACCATAACCCCCCATTCGTTACGTAGCTGAGTGACATTACAGGCATCTCAGAACTCGAAAAATCAACTAAAAACAAACACCAACGGGGGAAGTTCTTCTAGTGATGCTGCTAGCATTTCTGGTGAGGACTCCCTGAGAGAACGGCCCTCTATCCGGAGCCACTGCATCCTTGCCCTGGCCCAGGATGCACGCACAACCAGGCACAGAAGCCTGCTGAGACACTGAAAGAGACACTGGCTTGACCTGGAGTAATGAGAGACAGAAAATACAGGCCACCTCATCTTAGCAGAAACCACCATCAGAAAGCTCTCAGGTGGGCTAACCTGAAGCCTGGGTCTCAAAGTGAGCTCATGACAGACAGCTAGAATGCACAAAATGTAACCAGGACATCTTAGGAACAGAAGGGCCAACTTAGCTCTGCACGAGGCTGTTTTATTTTAAAAGGAAAAATCCTTTTTTAAAAAATTGCATAAAAAGTTCCAAGGGAGCTGCAGAGACAGCTTCATCAACAAGTGTGCTTGCAAGACAGCATTCAATGCCCAGAACCCAGATGAATAAGCCAGCATGTGACATATGCTTATAATCCTAATGCTGGGGACACAGAGACAGGCGAATCCCAGGAACTCAGTAGACAACCACTCCATTCTACTTTCTGTCTCCAGGTCAATGAGAGAGCCTATCCCATATCCCACACACAAACAGGCCCCCATGGGCACGCATGCACACCCACTTACACTAAAAGTAAATTGCTTGTAATCTTTATGATTTTTGATATTTTATTAAATCGTTTAAGTGGAGGGAACAGCTGTCCCTGCACTTAAAGTCCTAAAGCCAGGTAGGGATGATCCCTAAAAACCTCAACTTTGTACAGGAAGTCAGCAAATGCCAACAAATTAGTCAACCAGTGCCAAGTCTGAATCACACAGCAAACGCTGACTGTATTCCAGATTGTCAGGAGACTCTGTATAAGCACAACTGGAATGCTTCTGCATACTCTCCTTCTCCCGGACCCACACAAGGAAGGCTAGCCTGTCCCCTGCTCAAGGACGGCACACAGATTCTCAGTGTGTTCCACGTTGTTCGTATCGACCTTCACTCTGGTGATGGCTGCAAATGGCCCTAAATTCTTGTGACCTGGTGATGTGGTTCCTGGTGGGTGCTCTGGTTTGAGCATGTCTGTTACTATCCTTCTTTGGGCTGTCTGGCTGTTGTTATGTGAAGACCGACAGTGTGGGTGTCATCAAAGCTGGGAGCGAGGAGGCTGCTGTAGCAGACACGGTCACCAAGTCTGCAAGACAGGCTAGCAGACTCGATGAGTACCATCCCTAATGCTGCCACCTTGGTCTTAGCCAGTGTGGAGGAGTAGCCTCTTAACTATTGTTTATACCCAATGGCAGCAGGTTTAACAAGACTGATAAATAATAGCAATGTTTAATAACACCTTTGGAAGGCAAGAATGATGTGTCATGATAGACTGTGTGTGTGTGCATGCATGTGTGTACGTTAGATATATAAGGGCTACATTGAGCATCTTCCTCAATCCCTTCACAAATTATTTTCTTTTCCAAAGGCAGAGACTTACTGAATTTGAATAGAGCTCTTGGATTTGGCGACCCTGGCTGGCCTGAGAGCTCTTAAGACCCAACTTTAAGCCAAAGCATTTCTGAAGGTATTTCTTCTGCCAGATGGTCTCTATTCGTGTGTGCTGTTCTAGACTGTGAAAACATGCCTGGGTCCTAAAAATGCTTGGTCACTCCTGGCCCAGTCCTGTCATCCAAATCCTTCCTTGTTCTCTTTCCAAGGCCTATACGGGTGACACACAGAGGTTCCAGCCTTCCTGGGCTAGCCTGGTCTTTTCAGATTATCGCGGATTCTCCTGACCCCAAGCAGGTTACCTGTCTGGATTTCTGCACGATGTCTCCCATTCCCCTCTCTGGCCCCTGCTGTTTGTCTGCACGGGGACAGTCACTCATCCATCAGTCACCAGAGAACTAACATCACTAGGTGCTGGGTGCTGGGTGAGGTATTCAAATTACAAGTAGAAAAACAAACAAGCAAAGAGATAGTTACAAAACCTGCCCGAGAAGAAGGGAAAGGAGCAGCGAGCATTCTGGAATAAGTCAGAGTGACCCAAGTGAAATGGAGGGCTTCTCCTGTGGTAGAAAAGCCAGTCAAGGTTCATAGACACGAGAATATAGCAACACAAGATAGGTAACAGTCAGCATGGAAGGTGAGGCAGGTCATAGCTGAGAACCCTGGAAGCCTCACTCAGCAGACAGCATGAGGCACTCAACAGGGTCAATTCGTTCTTCAGGAATGTCAGGTGCCAACAGCTTCCTGGGGGCTTTGACAACTGTCTTAGAGGCTGCGGTAGATACAGCCCAGCACTCACAGTAGGGCAACGTTGCCACAGCAGGTGGACTCCGCTCCCAGCTCTGTGCCCTGCAGGTGGACCCCGCTCCCAGCTCTGTGCCCTGCAGGTGGACCCCGCTCCCAGCTCTGTGCCCTGCAGGTGGACCCTGCTCCCAGCTCTGTGCCGTGCAGGTGGACCCCGCTCCCAGCTCTGTGCCCTGTCTGGAACAGTCATTGCAGTACCTTTTCACATACCTCAGCAGAGAATCCGCGGAGGGAGCTGCTGCGAGGTCAGCCTAGGTACAGGTGGGGTTGGGGAAGCTCCGAGTTCTCCAAGGAAGAAAGGAAACAGGGACAAGGAACGTAGTCCACAGGCAACACTGGTGCCTGGACTCCAGAGCCTCAGCTCCTTCCTTGAGAATCATGGTAAGGAGACAATCCCTTGTCAGGCACTTGAGTTTCTCAGACAGGAAAGCAAATCCAACCAGAACATGAGAAATGTCCTTGCAGCCCTTGATTCACAGAAAGGAAGGCAGTCAGGAGCAGCATGTCTTAGGGTTTCTATTGCTTCAATGAAGCATCATGACCAAAGCAAGTTGGGGAGGAAAGGGTTTATTCGGCTCATACTTCCACATCACTCTTCATCACTGGAAAAAGTCAGGACAGAACCTCAAGCAGGGCAGGAACCTGGATGTAGGAGCTGATGCAGAGGTCATGGAGGGGTGCTGCTTATTGGCTGCTTCTCATGGCTTACTCAGCCTGCTTTCTTATAGAACCCAGGACCGCCAGCCCAGGGATGACACCACCCACCATGGGCTGGGCCCTCCCTCACTTATCACTAATTGAGAAAATGCCCTACAACTTGATCTCATGGAGGCATTTCTCCTTACAGATGACTCGTGCTTGTGTCAAGTTGACATAAAACTAGCTAGGACACAGAGCCTCCACATCACAGAGTTCCACCATGACCTCTGTGCACAGACACGGATATGAAGGAGTAAGACACAGAAAAGAAGCAAGCAACCTGGGTAGAAATGACAACAACCCCATACGGAATGCTATTCTGTGCCTGAGGAAGTATTAAGTCTTATACCTGCAGTCCTGCCTTCTTAGGAAGCTGAGGCAGGGGGATCACTTCAGCTCGGAAATTCAAGACCAGCAAAGACAAAATGCAAGGCCCAATTCCAAAATACAAAACCAAGCAACAACCCATTAGTTAATTCCTTAAGAAAAAGTGGAAGAAATTTCCAAAAGCACACCTCTTGAAACAAAAGGATACCCCTTGAAACAAAAGCACATCCCTTGAAACAAACATCTCCAGTCCCCTCCACTCCAAACGTCTAGAATGAACGCACGCCTTCCATAAAGCCTGCAGTAGAGTGGTGATGAGTTCGAGAAACATTTCCTCCCAAAACAAAAATAATTGGAATTAGAGATTTGGGATAAAGGGGTTCAGGATCAGGAAAAGAATGCTACCCAAGCGTGAGACACAGACACAAAGACAGAAAATCAGCCAGAGACTGCTCTGGAAAAAAAAAAAATATTTAAACTAGGAAACCTAGAGTGTAGAGTCGAAGATGGAGAGAAAGGTCTGTGACTCCGAACACCAAAACGGAAAAGGACTTTTGAACCATCAATTCCGCCTCTCATCTATTGGGTTATCAGGAAATCTAGGATGCTCTAGGGGTCAGGGGTCACGGCTGAGTGTGCCATCTTGGAGCGGGATGGGTCTTACGTGCCACCTCTGGAGAGGTGCGCAGCTTTAAGTGATTCCATACCGTGACTACATTGCTAGGAGATGCCATGGCTCCGGAGCGAGAGTTTTCTTCTGTTTCTGTTTCGTTTAAGGGGAGACTTCTTTTCAGGTCCCAGGTGTGAGACCCCTAGGAATGTGTGCCACATCTCATCGGCTCTCAGCTACTGGATTTCGAAATCACATGAACTCAGAGTTCAACCAACACCTGGAGAGGACCCTGTTCTCCCTGTTGCAAGGGAAGGCTTGCCCACAACACAGGGACAGTGGGGACCTCAAGTGTCACTGCCATCAGTGTCCCCTGCTGTGGTGGTCAGACCAGTTTCCTCTGAAAGCACTAGAACTTTAAGTAGAGCTAAGATCCATGGAAGCACCTTTCTTCCCCAGACTGGAAGCCACTCGCCCTGTGACTGATGTGCCTCGGCTGACAACTGGCTTCCGCGTTACCTTAGTTCACACTGCTCGTCCCCAATTAAACTGAGAACCCGAGAGGGATCTAACAAGATGGATCATCTAGGAAGTGCCTCTGATTATCTACTCTTCGTCTGCACGTTGTGGCTCTGTGGGTGTTGCTGTCACCCTGACCCAGGTCCTAGAGCCAGGACTCTGATTTTCCACATGGACTAAGAAATGCCTGGAAGTGTAAGAGAAGTGTCCTTTCTTTTTGACTCTGCCTAATGGCATTCTGGGAAAAAAAAATCCAGAAGTGGCACGGAGAACAACCAGGACTGTGTGGGAACCCTGACTGAATACGGAATCCAGTGCAGTTTCAGAAATGAGGTACCAGGCACGGGCTGTAACAACAAGACATCCCTTGGGCAGTCAGCTGCAGGCTGTGAGTGGGGAGATGCTGGGCTGCATCTCAGGTGACGGGATGCTCAACAGCTGGGCGGCGGAGAGGAACAATTTCTAACACAGAAGCAGGATGCCAAGCTAGCATAACAGCTGGTAGCTGGGATGGAATTTGGGCAAATTTTGGTGGACCACGGTAGGAAGGCAAAAGAAGGAATCTCAGGAGGCAAAGAGACACTGGGTGTGGTGGCACACACCTTTAATCCCAGCATTCCAGAGGCAGAGGCAGACAGATCTCTGTGTCTGAGACCAGTCTGGTCTACAAAGTGAGTTCCAGGACAGCCAGAGCTACACGTGGAAACCCAGTACTGAAAACAAACAAAAGAGGGACAGGGGCGTACTATAACAGTGGGGAGTTCTTTTAGCAGGATTAGTCTAACTGCTGCAAGACAGGAGATCACCTGGCTGATAATTCAGGTAGCTCAGGGCCATTTGCAATGGAAAGATAGAGAGAGAGAGAGAGAGAGAGAGAGAGAGAGAGAGAGAAAACGAGAGAGAGAGAAAACGAGAGAGAGAGAAAACGAGAGAGAGAGAGAACAAGAGAGAGAGTATGAGAGACAGGGAGAGGGAGGGAGGAATATTTTAACAGAAAAAAATAAAACTTCAAAGAAACAAGTTGAGCAAATGGTTTAAAGAAAAAAAAAAGGAAACCAACCAACCAGGAGAGTTTGGTAAACCAAAGTCACAGGAAAAAAAAAAAACTACATGAATGTTTAGCAATGAGGGAGGGAGCCATTCTGAGAAGGAAGATTTCCTTCCCCTGTGCTTGCAATGTTAAGTCACCACTTTGTATCAGTAAAATTCTGTCTTCACCACAACCGTAGAAGACATTTAATGGGTGATCTATTACCATCAGCATTGTATATGTGTATGTGTGGGCATGTTTGTGTATGGACACATGCATGTCACAGCACACAGGTAGAGGTCAGAGGGCAACTTACTGGAGTTGGTTCTCTCCCTCCAACACATGAGTCCCAAGGATCAAACTTGGGTCATAAGGAAGCATGTGATTTACCCACTGAGACACGTCAATGGCCCTTAATGTTCTTTTCTAAGTAAAAATGATCTATTAAATTTAAACGTCTCCTTTAACATCTCTACTATTGCTGAGAATGTCCTAAGTTTCTGGCAGGAAATTCCAGAACCATGGGGGAAAACAATCCAGGAAATACCTCCGGGAATTGAGAGAAGCTGGTACTGTCCGTGCATCGCCATTGATCTAAAGGCGACATTGCCACCAGAGATACAAGCGTTTAAGGCCCACTGAGTCAACAGAGCAGACTTCAAAGATAACTTCTGGAATGAATGACTTTTGTTTTTTTTAAGTGGGCATAACCTTCAGTCACGCTCCTAGCAGCATGGTGGCAAGGCCACCATTTCTGAGTTAACACTTGGAGATAAGAGCTAACCAAGACAAGAATGTTATCCGCCGAGCTCCACACTGCTCCCATTGTCTGCTGCCCCCGGCCCTCAGCAAGAGTGGGAACCAGTTAACCCACAGAGAGTCCTCCTGACCCGGCCTTGAGAAAACAAAGACACAAGTAGAAGGATTCCCTGTTCTTTATTAGCAAATGCTTACTCTGAGCAGTGACTGTCACCCCTCCTATAAAGGATAAAAAAAAAAAAAAGAAATGAACCCAGCTGGTGTGTGGTGCTTTAAGCTGAAATTGCTACCTGACGGGCAAGCTCCAACAGAACCAAAGTTTATGACCTTAACTAAACAAGGCATACAGAGAGGCTTTTTCCTGCTCATTAATTTTGCGATGCATTGGTTGACTCAGTTGTCTGGGGATGCATATTATTATATTAGAAAAGAAGCACGTTAAGGGATTCCTGACAAGGGTGTAAACAAGCGCTCCATATCTTCTAGCTCATGCATACTTTGCTGAGGAACGGGACCCACTAAACACTGCGGCTCGGGTGTAGCTTCCACACTCTCTGGTGGTTGCCTTCTGATAATTTCAGCCTTCCCAAGGCAGGCTTAGCTTTCTTCGTTAACAATAACTTCTTCAGAAAACTAAGGCATCCTGTCTGCCTTAGAGTTGCCATGCTGTCTCTAGAAAACACTGCTCTGGTAACACCTGTCTGTCCAAGGCCTATTTGGAAAGAACAGGCTGAAAGGTAGCAATTTCAAAGTGCACACGTTAGTAAGTGATCAAAACCTGTCCAGGAGACACAGAGGCATCATCCATGCTTTAACTGCAAACAATCAGTACAGTTACTAGAGAAGCAATTTTCACAAACCGTTTGCATCGAAGCATTCCAAGGAGGAACCGCGATGTGAGGACAGCCGAGAAATAGCAGGCAGTGGCCATCTCGAAAGACAGTGACCAAGTGCATTACCAGTCGTTTCTTATGTATCCCTTAGTGCACTCTGAAACACTGGAGTCTGGGGCAGAAGGCATGCAAGAGTTCCAGGTCTCTAGAACCCAGACAGCAGGCAGACTGGCAGAACATTTCCTATTTGTTCCTGGACACTGGTTAGCCTGGCACAGGTATAGGTTTGCCTAAGACTTTAGGCTGTGAGACAGTAGGCCAGGGTGCCTTCCAGCCTCCTGGGTTTACCCCAGTGTGACACAGCACCATGGTAGCATTTTTGGAAAGGTGGGTCTGGGAACATATAAGGAGAGACAAGAGCATGCCACAGAAGGAGCCTGACTCAGGAGCTACCTCACGAGCATCAAAGAAATGGGAAAGAAATCCAAGCAGGGAAGACAAGTGTTCCCAAGCTAGTCTTTCCAGAAAAAAAGAAAGATTACAGCAGGGCTGAGGGTGGGGACAGGATGGGGATGGACTCTCACCGAAGTTAGGAGCAGAATTGCCAAGGCCAATCAGAGTGATACATCTGAACAGTTGCGCCCAGCACGATTTGATTCAAACCTAACTTCGGTAGTTTAAGAACAGTATAGAGACAATATAGTTTCAGAAAGAGCCTTCCCCACATAACTCTGTAGATAACAGTAATACCAGTATTCATAGCAATGGCACACATAATGTTTATCATGGCCTGGCTGTATTTAGTACACTCGTGAACTCTTTTCCACCATTAATTTTCCAGAGAGTAAAACTAAGTATGAGCGATGTACCTAGTGAGTAGCCGTGATGCTGCAGAATTAGGTACCTAAAGGCATAAGGTCGCATCACTTGCCGATAAAGTTACTGTAAATCGTAATGAATGTCCATAGGACCTTATGAATGAAATGGTGCTTCAAGCATCATTATCATGAAATAAACTAGCACACACACACACACATACACACATGCACACACACACACACACACACACTTAATTGTGCTAGCTAATAAAATAGCACAATTCTAAGAGCTACCCAAGACACTGTGGTCAATACAGAAGATTAACTAAAAACACAGGCTTTATACATGAAGTCTAGGAAAGGAAAGAGAGAGCTGTCAGCACAGGCTTCTTGGAGTGGGGGAGTTAGTCATTTTTAAGTATGCACAGCCTCGTTACCTTACAGTGACATTTTACTGCCCTGTGCCTAGAATACAGCTTCAGAAAGGGAAGCAGCGTCTTTGAAATCAGTTCATGCAGCACAGCATGGAGTAAGCGTATGCCTGCTAAAATGAACACACCACTGACCGAAACGCACACTCTGCCCCTAGGCCTTCTCCGACACCTGCAGTAGCCAGCTCTGAGGTTAGCATATTATTTTAAGAAACACAGCAGCTTGGGCATTCCTTTGGGCTGTGCTAGAGTTTGAACCTAGGGCCTTCTGCACTCTAGACAAGCACTCTACCACTGAGCTACACCCACAGTCCTAGAAACACAACACTTATTATCCAGTACTTACTGAACAACTCACTTCAAAGTTTCCATCTCAGCCAGAGGCGCAGTTATGAAATAGTCCCCGTGGAAACGACAGGAATGTTTAATGTTCTAACACTTTTAGAACCGTGATCGGTTTCAAAACTACAGGCACCCCACTAGGTGTGGTTAGTCCCTATGGTCCAAACTGCTCAGAAAGCTGAGGCAGGGGAATGACTTGAACCCATACTTTTAAGATCAATCAGGGCAAGTGATTGGTGAGTGAGACCCAGGCTAGCTATAGGACACACACACACCAGACCACACCACACCACAGCACACACACATACACACACACACCATAGGTAGTTAATTAAATGGATGATTTATAGGTCAGGATTATTTTATTATGTTCTCATGCCATCTCACCAACCATCCAGGCCACATACAGGGAACAAAATTCCCAAGGATGTTCATTAGGGAAGGTGTGGATTGGCAAATACAGACTAGACAGGAGCAATTCAAAGGCCCTGCCCGAGGCAGCTTTCTGCTGCATCTCAAAGCAGGAAAGCCCCGTGCAGTCCACTTTCTCCAAACACCATTCATAACCACCCAGGCCAGGCGCCCGGCCCCCGGGGGATCGGAAAGCATTCAGGGCACCTCTTCAATCTAAGACTTTCAATTTCTTGAAACAATAAACGAGGCAAGCTGCTTTCTCCACCCTGTGGGAACCGTGATTTAGTCACTTTCAACAACCTCACAGACCAGGAGTTGGACTCTCTGAGTCAAAGGCTTTCCTCCTGAAGGCAGGCTCTTTCTTTCCCTGATAACTATGTAAATTCCCCTCTCCCAGCCCCCGCTTGCTCGCTCGCTCGGGAGCTGAGCAGCCGCCTGGCTATTCAAGGCTGTGTTTCCAGCTCGGTCCAGCGCTTTCATCATGAATGCATGCATGAATGAATGGGATGCTCACGGCCTGCACAGCTCGCAGCTCTGCACAATGCCCAAACACACATTTTCCCACGAGGACATTTCCAATCGGGCCTTCTACTTTTAACCTGCGCTCTTAGAGCGCAGTCTGTGTGGGAACACACTCATTGTCACTTGTTGCATGCACTGAGATGTTTTCAGCAAACATTTGTGACTGGCTAGCTAAGGATAAGCTGGAGGACAACTCTGGGTGGCACAGCAAATTCGCTCTCCCTCCACCTCCCACCCTCTGCACCCACTGAAAATTCACTTTGGGCTGGGTTCTGTCCCCAAACCTTGCAAAAAAAAAAAAAAGCTACTGATTCCACGCAGAGAGGACACTCTCTCCGTCCTTTCTAGCGCCTCTCCCCACCTCATGTGTAAACACGCGTGGGAAGTCCATTTGGTCACTCAAGGGACTACACAAAGACCACGCTTCAGAGAACACATCTGCGTACTGGATACCATACGCGCGCCCCAGTCGCCCAGGACGGCTGACCTTGGGACTCCTTCTCCATCAGTCTTTTCCCACTAGACCACCCCGGACACAGAGGAGCCCGCCTTTCTCCTACTAGGGTCTCTCCCTCTCTCTCTCTCTGCAGCACAGGACAATGAGGAGAAAGCAGGAGAACTCTGTTCCCATTCATTCCAGAATCGGTGCATACAGGCAAGCAGCCTGGAGGTCCCGCCAGTCACAACCACTCAGGTGTTGGGTGAGAAGTCTATGGCCCTTCTCACCTCCGCGATACTTCACTCCCGCCACTCACTCACTGGAACTCACTCACTTGCTGGAACGCAAGGTCCCACAGAAACTAGAAAGCGGGCGACCCCCACCCGCCCCGCCCGGAACCAGAGGAAACCAAAGCCTAAGGCTCCGGGAGCACCAGCGTCCTCTGCTGCTGCAGTAGGTCCGCGCTGCGCCAGAGTGCGTGCGCCCACCCCACGCCGGAGCTCGGCGCTTTGTCCCGCGCCACCAGCACGCTCCCGCTCCCCAGCCCATGGGTCACCCGTGTTCCGGTCGCGGGGCTCACCTCTCTGCTGGCTCTGCACGGTGACCCAGAGCACCGAGGCCAGGAGCGCCGGGAGCGCGGCTCCCGTACCGCCCCCGCGCATATCGCCGTCGCCACTCCTTGCGCTCCTGGGAAAGGCTGCGTCCACGCTCGCTCGCTGGCACCGCGCAAGTGTGCGCTTCCCAGACCGACCCTCGCCTGGTGCGCAGGCCTCTCGGACACACCCCCGCTGACCTAGCCGCGCCCCGCCCCTCCCCGCCCCTATCTCTCCCGGGCTCCCTCCCCCAGGAGGCGCCCTACTTTGCTGGGATCCTTCCACCGGGAGGTTCTGTCCTCCAGGGGATTCCCGCCCTGCCTGGGTCCCTCCTGGGGGGTCCTTCCCAGAAGGGGGCTCCCTGTCTTTCCCAGGTCCTTCTTTAGAGGGTGGTGTCTCTCCCAGGTGGCACTCTGACGCCCAGGCTCCAGTTGGGGTGAGCTGTTTCAGCAGCAGGGTCCAGTTGGAAGTGGAGAGAGAAGCTTCAGCGAAGAGACTTTTTGTTAAGCCTGGCTCTGGACAGTGGATTTCAAGAAAGTATTTGCCCTGTTGACCCTTAATCTGCCTGTTGGACCTGTGCAGTCTTGGCCAATCCCAGGCCGCAAAAACTATTATCAGAACACAATCCGTCTTTACGGAATCCTGTGCCTGCAGAGGAAGCTTTTAAGGTTTTAGTTTTGGGTGGGTTCTGTTTTTTTTTTCCCCCTTCAAAAAATGAGTAATAACTAGTTTCCTAACTTATTTACCTAAGAAAGGCACAGATGGTCACAAGTGACTTTATCCGTATGTATATTTGCTATTGAAGAAAGGGGGGACTCCAGGTCTCAAAGTTGATTTTGGAAAAACTACTTTCAATCCTAGAAAAAAAAATTAATTTAGTTTCCTAGCAAAAGTATTCATAACGCATTTCCACGATATAAGCATATGTCATAATGCCTTGTGTAATCTTAGCACTATTTCCTCTTTCCTAGAGGGAGATCATTTTTATAGCCACTTGTCTAAATTAATTTGATACCTCTACTAATTCCACTGTTTCTAAACACAGGTCCTTAGCCACTTGATGAGTAAAATTCAATGAGCATGCATGGCTATTATTTGTTAAAAGGAAGTACAAAACAGGCCTGTAGAGTTTGTCCCTTTAAAAAAAAAATACCCTGGGGGCTAGAGAGATAGCTTGGTAGTTCAGCGCACTTGCTCTTGCAGAGGTCAGACTTCAGTTCAGGCTCACATCACCTATCTCTAGCTTTAGTTCCAGGGACCTAACTCCCTCTTCTGACCTCTGCAGGCACTAAGCAAGCATGTACGTGGTGTGTGTGCTCACGCGCAGGCAGAATATTCACACTCCTAGGAAAGAAAAACACACTCTTGCTCAGTGATGCCACTCAGCACGTCACTCGATTTAAATATGGGGGTTCTTAACTATTTCCATATTAAAGCGAATACCTAATCGTTAAATAAATAATCAGGCAAATTAAGTACTTAACAGTAATTATTCAAACATTAGACATTTAGAATGTCACAACTGTTTTTGCATGGAAATAACTGTCTGCCTAGGCTTATGTGTTACACACACGCATAGGGTCTCCTAAAACACGTTCGCACACAGTCACCTGTGACTTCTGTCTATATGTTCTATGTGACTTTTGTCTATGTCTTTTTTAGGGGGGCAGTTAACAGCTCTCCTGTGAGAGAGAGAGAAGGAAGTGAGTTCAGGCCTGTCTTACCAGCTCTGGTTAGGTCCAGGGCTAAAGTTCAGATCTGATATCTAGCCCTGTTTCCTACACCTCATGCCACTGACATGCCAGAGGACCAGATCTTAGGCCAAAAGTTCCAGAAAGCTTCCTGAACCCTAGCTCCTCCAAAGGCAGCCTGCAGGTCAGTCACACCTGGTGCCTGAGCAATGGACAGGGAGCTTAGGCAGTGCTTTCCAGGCCGGGGTCAGTCGGGGATCAGAGCAGACAGGAAGCATTAGGAGTCACGGGTCATGATTTACCACTGCTCAGAATTAGGTAGCAGTGTTTCAGCAAGAGAGGAAGTCATAATAACGCATTGGGAGAAAATGGAATGAAAATAGCATCTTAATTCCAAATGTGTTATAAAAGTTCATAGCACAGATTTTTCCACTTTTTATCATACTTGGAAAATACCTAAATCACCTCCAATCCCATGAGAGTGGGTTCACCTGTTCAGGGTGGAACATTAGTTTAATAAAATGTCCGATTTTCCTGAGAGCCTACGAACTCTGCCTACGTGGGCTAGAAATAGCCCTGTCTCCTTTCTTTCCACCCTCCACAGCTATGATCAGTCTTGGAGGATGGAGATGCAGCAAAAGCCACCTTACTACCTGGGCTGCGATGTTATTCAAGAAATAAAACAGTATCCTCATCAGGTATGTTGTTACTGTTAATGTTGTTATAAAGGCAACCTAGCCTTGCTGCTCCGGCCAGGCTTTCCCTGTGCAGTTAGCAAAAGCAAATCACCCTGTTTGTCCCGCAGATGGCCCATCTTCCAATGAAAAGCACAGATGCATTAGTCTTAATTAAATAATGAGGTTGCTACTCTAGGAGAATCATTTTCAAAAGAAAAACGGAATCTTTCCCCAGGTTGCAGCCCTAATTGACATTCTTTCAACTCAATCAGAACAGCTTCCCTTAGTTACATCCATTTACATATTTAGCCCTCACTTCAGTGTTTTTCTTTTAAACAAGGTTTCTCAGTATCTGGATGGATATCCAAAATAATATCCATGACTTTTTCTTCACCTCAGAAGTTGGGGTTTTACTTTTTGTTTCAATTTTGGGGGTTTGTTTTGTTGCTGTTTTCTTTGCTTGTTTTCTTTCATCTTTCCTTCCTTCCTCCCCCTCTCTCTCTCTCTCTCTCTCTCTCTCTCTCTGTCTTCCTGAGACTAGGGTATTGCCAAGTAGCTTTGGCAGGCCTTGAACTCAGCATTCTCGTTTGAGCATCCCACAGGCTGGGATTATATCACCATGCCTCAGCTGTGGCTCATGAATTCTGTCTTAATTTTTCTTCACTGTCTGGACAACTTTTACACTTTTAAATTCCATTTATTTGTAAGAGAACAGAACAAAGTAAGCACAAACACAGGGTCAGGAGGTTCTCCCGCCTGGCCCAGGACTGCCTTATCTACCCAGGACACTTCTCAGAATACCATTTAGACCTTGTGTTTGACAGTAAATCTTAGAGAATGCTTCTCGAGATATTTCAGAACCTCTCCATTGTCCTGGACATCAGTGGGATGATCTAAACACACACCCATATTCTCTATTGTTCTGGATTTCTATGGAGTGGCCAAACCACACCCACATACTTCTTGATAATTCTCTCCCTTTCTTGGAGTCGAGGTTACTAGAAGAATACTCAGTTCCCTGCCCTACCCTCACCCTGGCCACCGCCCTCTGTGTCTTGCTGAATGGATCACTAACAAACTTTTGTTATAGGTGACTAAGCTCTAGGGCTATCTTGGTTTCTCCTACTTTCAGTTCACAAGCCAAGGAACGCTCCTCTTTCTTTAACTGGCTTGTGTTTGTGTCACTTGAGATGGAGCCCTGATGCACCTTTAAAAAAATATTAGTATATCCATCTTTCATTAACCACCATAGAACATGCCATGGGCCATCTGCTTTCTTGCGACTTTTTATTTCTTTTTTTATTTTATTTCTCTCTTTCTTTCTTTCTTTTTTGTTTGTTTGTTTGTTTTTTTTTTGTTTTTTTTTTTTTTTGTTGAGACAGAGTTTCTCTGTGTAGTTCTGCTGTCCTGGAACTTACTCTGTAGACCAGGCTGGCCTCGAACTCACAGAGGTCCGCTTGCCTCTGCCTCCCGAATGAGAACTGGGATTTAACAGGTGATGCGCCACCATCACCTGGCTCATGGTTTGCTATTTCTTAAGGGATTTAAAATAATTTTATCTTATGTACCTTAGATTTCAGAGTATAGATACAAAATATATTGAAGTAGAAATAAACGTAAATTTACATGAGAAAAAGCATTATAAAAAGTGACACAAAAATCACAAACTCCTTGTGACAAACGACAGTTTATATATTTGCTTGATGGATTCTTTATAAAATTATTTAAGTTTTGCTCATTTTTAACATGGGGGATAAAAATAAGATAAGCAGGAAAATGGGGAGGGGCAGAGATGGAGAGGGAGGAAAAAGGGAGCATACTGAATGTAAAACCCTAGTTTGTTTGTTTTTTTTTTTTTTCAGAGAAAGGATCTTTCCTGTCATCCCACAAGCCTTTCTGGTCCATAATCACTGGATTAGGAAGTAACATGGGACAGTGTTGGGACACTGTGATGTTACCTGTAATGCAAGGGGGTAGATTTACAGCACATGGTTCTTAAAAAAAGTAGGACCCATGGAGAGGCAAACTATCACCAGATGTGGTGATGCATGCCTCCAGAACTCAGGAGGCTGAGGCAGGAAGATCTAATTCAAGGCCAACTTCTCCTACTTGGCAAAGACCCTGCCTCCAGAAAAAAAAATAATTCCTCTACTCTTCCTTATTTGTATGAAGGGAAGCCATGAGATCTGGAGGAGAAGTCGGGAGGAAAGATCATTTCTCTGAAAGCTAAGAATGGGTAGAGGTTACAATAGAGTAGCAACCAGCTCTAGCTCATCAGGAAACTCGGTGTGTGTTTTCCTTGTGTAAAGGAAGGGGAAGACAAATTGATGGGGTTCAAGGCAGCTGTTCATCGGGACATGTAAACAGCATTTGTCCCTGGGACTCTGCAGGACACGTCGGCCTGCTGGGTGTCTGGGACAATAAAACCCTTCAACAGGGAAATCAAAGCTGGCCATAGCAGCAGCACATGAGATGCCTACGTGGGTGCCAATGATCTGAAATGACTTAGAAGGGCTCATTCTCGTTTAGTGTCCTGTCATTTTGCTCTGCTACCTTGTTGGAAGAGACACTTAGAAGCCGTCCTGCTGTTGCCATTTATTCCCGGTAAAGACAAACATTCTACAACTGTTGGTTCTCTGAGAGCCTTTTATCCAGAAGTCATCAAAAATCCCGCAGCGAGTCCAGAGCTTACATTGCAGCGACAGTGGGCGAAAGCTGGAAAGGAGACATGACTAAGAAACAGCTTATTGGCCGAATACTCTGCGTTCTTTTAATACAATGTGTTCAAAAGCTAATCTTGAGGGGAAAACACGAGACACGGGGAGCTCAGAAGCCTGATAGTAAAATATGTAATATTTATTAACTATTTGACTTTTAGACAGGTCAGTTGCGTTCTCCAAGCTTGTGTCTTGTGCCTTCGTCTTCTTCTCTTACTCCTCCTCCTCCTCCTTGTTCTCCTTCACCTTCTTCTCTTTCTCCTCACTTTGGAGACAAGCTCCCACTCTGTAGACCAGGGTGGCCTTGAACTCACAGAGATCCACTTGCCTGTGCCTCCCGAGTGCTAGGACTAAAGCACATCACCATACATGGTGCTCAGTTTTATGCTTATAAAACTCAGCAGGTAATACCTGTTCTAAATGACCACATTCCCTCTGGACGTTGTGTGTCTATATGGACTCTGCTCTTTGTTTTCCCACCTTTGAATTCCTACTCATCCTCCAAGCCCCAAATTGAGCATCTCCTCCTCAAGACATCCTTCTGCTTCTTCCAGAATGCCAGCTACTCGCTCCTCTCTGTCACCAACACACTTTGAAACCCAGGCTGTGTTGCCAGGATCCTGCTGCTCTTATTGACATACTTCTTCTATTACATAAGGGACTCTCGCTGCTTCTCACTCTGTTGTCTCTACATTTCCCACGGCTGAAACTCGAAATTTGCTGACCACAACACTAATGCCCGTTGTTGTAGTTGTGCCTTTGCTATCCTAGCCTACGCTAAACATATTGCATAAACTGTTCCCAAGTGCCATAAAAGCCCCACGGTTAGGCCAGATGTGGCGGCATGCACACACCTGTAATCCCAGAACTCTCAAGGCTGAGGAAGAGGAAATAAAAGTTTGAGACCACACTGGGCTCTGCAGTGAGTTCCAGGATAGCCTCGACTTCATTACATGTCAGAATCTGACATCTAGGTGGATGGAAGGAAGAAAAGAAGAAAGGAAGGGAGGGAGGGAAGGAGGGAGGGAGGGAGAGAGGGAGGAAAAAAGGGAGAGAGGAAGGATGGAAGGAAGGGAGGAAGGAAGAAAGAAAGAAAGGAAGGAAGGAAAGTGAATTATAAATACAAAAAAAATCCCAAGGTGACAGACAGCAATGTAACCTATAAAGCAGTATGTTCTGAGTTACACAAGGCAAACAACAGGCTCTGACATCATGAAACAGGCCAAGTCCCTCAGAAAAATAGCAGCCCAGCAGGGAGGAAGGGGCTCCTCAAACCCACAAGATCTTGGGGGCAAGAGGGCTTAGAAAGCAAACAGGAACCAAGGCGGTTACAAACCCTTGGCTTAAGAATTCACAGCCAAGGTCATCCACCAAAAGCAGATGGCTAAAGCAGACTGCAGCAGTGGGAGCTGTCTGCCCTTCTCATATTTGTTGTGTCTTTGCTACACTAGCTCAAGGCTTGCCACCTGGAGAACCAGGAACAGGCTGGCTGACTTCACACACTGAGCCCAAGGTGCGGCATAGGAAGAACAGGGAAAATCGTGGACCCTTTCTCTTTCCTAGCAGGAGTAGGAATAAGTGAAAAAGAGAGAGCGAGGAGAGAGCAGGACAAAATCAAAACAGAGCCTGTCAGCCGGGCATTGGTGGCGCACACCTTTAATCCCAGCACTCGGGAGGCAGAGGCAGGCGGATCTCTG